>NC_053390.1:362171535-362313110 GCF_905171765.1 Bufo bufo
ATTGGCCCTGCCTCCATGTCCTTCTTTTGCTCGACTAAAGATTGATTTGGACACAGCTCCCGCAGTGTTTTTTTTTTCTCATTATTGAAGGCTGCTGTATACTTTTCTTTTAGCTAGGGTTTAGCTAGGACTGTTGGTGGCCTGCATGACGATGGGCATGTCCATATACTGTATGAGTCCTGCCTGTCACAGTATTATCTTATTACCAGAAAGGACTAGCTATACATGTTGCTGCAATGCATAGTGATGTTCACCAAGATACACTCTCGCTGCAGTATACGGGATATAGCTGATTTAACGTGCTTCGTGACTAATTAATTCAGAATGAAGCAAATTTCTTGGAGAAATTCAGCAAAGCGTCTGAATCAAACTTTTCAAAACTTCGCTCGTCTCTACTTACAGCTAATGAAAACCCAAAATTTAGCTAATCAACAAAATACTGCAAAGATTTCCTAAGTCTTTAAATGGTCCCTCAGTCTGGTTTAGTAGGCTACGCAATCATGAGGAAGATTGCCGACTTGACAGTTGTCCAGAAGAGAGTCATTGACACCCTTCACAAGGGGAATCCACAAAAGATCATTGCTAAAGAATCTGGCTGTTAAGAGTGCTGTATCCTAGCATATTAATTGAAAGTTCAGTGGAATGAAAAAGTGTGGTGAAAAAAGGTGCCTAAGCAACAGAGATAACCGCAGCCTTGAAAGGATTGTAATCAGGCTCAGACTGGCCCACAGGATTTCACGTGAATCCCCTGGTGGGGTCTTGAGTTAGGTGGACCCCTAGTCCCTGCACAAGTTGCACATGTCACAGAGCTACATATAGATTGGCAGCATAAAGCATCTCAACCAACCTTTTTTCAAATTAAAAACTAGGCAGCATAAAAAACTGGGCAGCATAGTGGTAGGTATACGATAAATTGTGCTCAGAAGCTATGTTAATTATGCGGCATGACGTGAACACGTAGCTGTGCCGCGCCCCACCCCCTCCCCCCGCCTTTCCGGCCTCCCTACTGTTGCGCCGTCTCCCCTATGAAGCTCCGATCGAGCCGCGGCGTCTTCCTCCCACATGGTGCTGCGCTCCGCTGCGCTTGAGATTCCCGGCTTCCCACGTGGGGGAGCGATACTTGTGGGGATGAATACGGCAGTAGGGGCAACGCGTGACTCAACGGGGTGTGTTGTTTTGCACCCATGCGTGCCCAAGCGGAGGGAGAAGAACCGGGGCGCAGATACTGGACTCCAGCAGCTGTCCGTGATAATCGGCGCATGAATAATATAAACTACCGACGCAATGGTGCAGCCGTCTTCTACGTTTACCACTTCCTCAGATCGGGGTGATGAACCATCTGTACTCTAGACTGGCCACAAGAGTTGTACACTCGACATGCTTTCTGGATTCTATAAGGGTCGTGAGTACCCCAAAAGGGGAAAAAAATAAAAACCTGCATATATAAATATCTTACTCCAGAGTCGCACAGTGGAGTGGTATTCCCACTGCCCCAGAGACTTGTTCTTTTGTGTGTGGGGCTTTTGCCACTGGATTGCCGATATCAGAGTGAATAACATTTTTGAAGGTGGCCCCTCTTAGTGAGTCTCTTTTTCTTCCCCGCTGGCTGATCCGGTACTGCATTTATCCTTTTCTTGCTCATGTCTCAATATCTGATGGTGAGGTGATCTGTATTCGACAGACTGCATGGAAATTATGGTTGAGGTGGAGTACGATATATCCGTCGATAATTATCTGTGCTGATTAGAGATGGCCCGAACTATCCGACGGCGAACAGTTCCCGGCGAACATAGCTTGTTCGCGTTCGCCTCTGCCGGGCGAACACATGCGATGTTCGGTCCGCCCCCTATACATCATCATTGAGCAAACTTTGACCCTGTACCTCACAGTCAGCAGACACATTCCAGCCAATCAGCAGCATACCCTCCCTCCCAGACCCTCCCACCTCCTGCACAGCATCCATTTTAGATTCATTCTGAAGCTGCAGTCTTAGTGAGAGGAGGGAGACTGTAACTGCTGCTGATTTAATTGGGAAATCGATAGCTAGGCTAGTGAATTCAGTGTCCACTCCAGTCCTGAAAGACTCATCTGATCTCTGCTGTAAGGACAGCGTCCTGACAGCACCCCAAAAAGCCCTTTTTAGGGCTGCAACATTAGTCTGCTTTTTTTTTTTCCTTTATATACATATTGCAGTTGCCTGGCCTGCCTGTGTGTGAGGAGCTGCAGGCCCACAGACTGTAGTGTGCCCACTGCCAGTGCTCACCCCTGTCATTCCGTGTGGCACAGGACTTTGCTTAAAAAAAGGCACTTAATTTTTACACTTTAATCTAAGGTTAGTTGCCTGCCAGTGTGTGTCAGGCTGACTTCCACTGACTGTAGTGTGCCCACTGCCAGTGCCCACCACTCATACCGGCTGGCACAGGACTTTGCATAAAAAAGGCATTTAATTTTTACACTTTAGTGTAATTTCAGCTGCTTGCCTGCTGCTAGTGTGTGTCAGGCCGACTTCAACTGACTGTAGTGTGCCCACTGCCAGTGCCCACCCCTGTCATCCCGTGTGGCACAGGACTTTGCTTAAAAAAAAGGCACTTCATTTTTACACTTTAATCTAAGGTTAGTTGCCTGCCAGTGTGTGTCAGGCCGACTTCAACTGACTGTAGTGTGCCCACTGCCAGTGCCCACCCCTGTCATCCCGAGTGGCACAGGACTTTGCTTAAAAAATAGGCACTTAATTTTTACACTTTAATCTAAGGTTAGTTGCCTGCCAGTGTGTGTCAGGCTGACTTCCACTGACTGTAGTGTGCCCACTGCCAGTGCCCACCACTCATACCGGCTGGCACAGGACTTTGCTTAAAAAAAAGGCACTTCATTTTTACACTTTAATCTAAGGTTAGTTGCCTGCCAGTGTGTGTCAGGCCGACTTCAACTGACTGTAGTGTGCCCACTGCCAGTGCCCACCCCTGTCATCCCGAGTGGCACAGGACTTTGCTTAAAAAATAGGCACTTAATTTTTACACTTTAATCTAAGGTTAGTTGCCTGCCAGTGTGTGTCAGGCTGACTTCCACTGACTGTAGTGTGCCCACTGCCAGTGCCCACCACTCATACCGGCTGGCACAGGACTTTGCTTAAAAAAGGCATTTAATTTTTACACTTTAATGTAATTTCAGCTGCTTGCCTGCTGCTAGTGTGTGTCAGGCCGACTTCAACTGACTGTAGTGTGCCCACTGCCAGTGCCCACCCCTGTCATACCGAGTGGCACAGGACTTTGCTTAAAAAATAGGCACTTAATTTTTACACTTTAATCTAAGGTTAGTTGCCTGCCAGTGTGTGTCAGGCTGACTTCCACTGACTGTAGTGTGCCCACTGCCAGTGCCCACCACTCATACCGGCTGGCACAGGACTTTGCATAAAAAAGGCATTTAATTTTTACACTTTAGTGTAATTTCAGCTGCTTGCCTGCTGCTAGTGTGTGTCAGGCCGACTTCAACTGACTGTAGTGTGCCCACTGCCAGTGCCAACCACTGATACCGGGTGGCACAGTAGCTTGCCGATAAATAAGGCATTTAATTTTTAGACAGTAGTCTAAATTCAGTTGCTTGCCTGCTGCCAGTGTGTGTCAGGCCCGCTTCCACTGACTGTAGTGTGCCCACTGCCAGTGCCAACCACTGATACCATCTCCCCGTTCGAAAAATCTATTCAATAAATGGCACCCAGATTGGGGACGTTAGAGGGATTAAACTGATGAGAATAGTACTACAGAAAATACCACTCATATCGGGTGTGACAGTAAATTGCACGGCGCAGACGCAGTCACCGTGGATAAAAACAAAGGGGAGGGAGCCAGCGTTTTTTTAACCATCTCCCCGTTCGAAAAATCAATTCAATTGACCTTTCGGGGACCCTTGGTGTTGTACGTGGCTGGGTGGAGGAAGAAACCTTCAATGACATCACCGGGACGTGGCTAGCTTGGTATCCAACCTTGTGCAAATGGGGAGTTTGCGGTTGTGCAAATGAACTGTTTGCGGTGCATTAAAAGGGGAGTTTGGTCTGTCAATGTCTGTGATGCGGGCGTAACCCTTACACTACCTGATCGATACAACATCATACCTGATCGTATACACACACTGGATGTTTTAAAGCACGTTATTCCAAACAATTTAGGAATGTTAGTTGATTTATGCCCTTTATGGATTAAAACCCGACTCTGCGTCCACTACGTAATTTTCCATGGGAGTTTTGCCATAGATCCCCCTCCGGCATGCCACAGTCCAGGTGTTAGACCCCTTGAAACAACTTTCTCATCACTATTGTGGCCAGAAAGAGTCCCTGTGGGTTTTAAAATTCGCCTGTCTATTGAAGTCTATGGCGGTTCGCCCGGTTCGCCAGTTCGCGAACATTTGCGGAAGTTCTCGTTCGCTGTTCGCGAACTGAAAATTTTATGTTCGCGACATCACTAGTGCTGATAAGATACAGTTTTTCTGCACAAATTGGTCATAAAATGTGATCTGATCTTCATCTAAGTCACAACAATAGACAATCACAGTCTGCTTAAACTAATAACACACAAAGAATTAAATGTTACCATGTTTTTATTGAACACACCATGTAAACATAGATACAGAATAGAAGATCGGGGGGATTGAACTCGCCAAAAGGAAGCAATGCAGGTTCAGTAACAAATATAGAGAAATTTTTGAAGTCCTCACAGATTAAAACACGTACTAGTCAAAAACAGCAGGGACAATCAGAGGAAAGTGGGTGGTCTGCCCAAGCCCCTCCAGAGGAAATTCCTCAGGAGGGAAAAAAACAGGAGGACATCTAGGTAACCCGGAAAATAGAATAGATGATATAGACCAAAAATTGTCAGATATATTGGGGGCAGTAAACCATTCTAACCATGCATTGGGGGAATTGGCGAGTAAAATCTCCTTGGTTCAATCTGATATCATGATTATTAGAGATGATATGGATAAAATGCGGGAGAGGGTGCAGGATTTACAAGCTAACGTGGGTAATATGAAGGTAGAAATGAATACCATGAATAAAAGAATATTATCAATAGAAACTCAAAACGGGATTTTGAGGAACAGGCTCACGGATCTGGAGGACAGGTTGCGAAGAGTCAATCTTCGCTTTGTTGGATTTCCCAAAGGGTCCGAAAAAGAAGACCCCACGGGTTTTATCCAGGGTTGGTTGATGGAAAAATCGGCCCAGAATACCTGTCCCCCGGATTTATGGTAGAGCGAGCTCACAGGATACCGAGTGGGAAACCACCCCCAGGTGCGACCCCTAGAGCATTACTTGCAAGGTAATGCCAGAGAGGGAAAATAACTAGCTGAACGAGTTAAAATAGCAACAGGTGAAACGTCTAACGACCAAAATATGTCCGACTACAGGAAGTGCAGGAGGAATTTAATAACTACTTAAGAAATAAGGCCCAACAAAAGGTTTTCTTTATGGGACAGATATACTTCTGTGAATCGGGCCGAGTCGGCGGAATGTGCGCGTCCATTGTACGAAATCAAAGACCCGCTAGTAAAATAATAAGTCTGAGAAACAGGGAGGGAAGTCTGGTAACAGAAATAGAGCCTATTAAAGAATTAATGATATAATACTTTACGAATACTTACATACAAAACTGAGCAGGGAGGAACGGTGGATACCATCGATGCTTTTCTTGACACATTAGATATTCCGACACTTTCCAATGAGGAAAGCACAACATTTAATGTCCCACTGCAACTTACTGAATATAGGGAGGCACTTGATACTATTAAGGGGAATACTGCCCCGGGCTCCGACGGCTTACCTTTTGAAATATACAGGAAATACGGAGAGATTCTTCTCCCTTTGTTGTAGCGAGTCTTTGATGAGTCGGTGGACGTGGGTAGACTGTCACCTTCTATGTCTGAGGCACTAATTACCTTGATCCTGAAGAAAGATAAGGATGCGCATGAGGTCGGCTCATATCGGCCGATCTAATTGCTCAATACAGACTATAAAATACTTGCAAAAACCCTCGCAGCGCGTCTCAAGAGTGTGATCACCAAACTAATAGACCCGGATCAAACTGGGTTCATTCCGGGTAGACACATACAAACAAATATTCGCAGGTTATTCGCTAATGTTTAGTTTGGAGAGGGGCGGCTCCGCTCCATCCTGTCACTTGACGCAACGAAAGCGTTTGACAGGGTGGAGTGGAGCTACCTCTGGCAGGTAATGAGGAAGATGAACTTGGGCGAGTATTTCATCAAATGTGTTGAAATGCTATATAGTCGCCCTACTGCGAGAATATTGGTGGACGGAGATTAGTCTTTGCCCTTCGTACTAAGTCGGGGAACCAGACAAGGTTGCCCGCTCTCTCCCCTGTTTTTTGACATTTTTTTTTAGAGCCCCTGGCTATTAAAAAAGGAACAGATCCGAATATAGAGAGTTTTGGGGTGGGGGGTATACAGGATAAGATTAGTTTATATGCAGACGACGTCCTCATATACTTGAAACAGGGATGGAAGGTGCTGGAGTATGTAATGACACTGATAGATGACTTTGGAAGTATTTCCGGATATGAAATTAATTGGACAAAATCAGTCCTTCTGCCCCTGTTTCACACTCCTCCCAACATTAACTCTAGAGTTACGGTACTTAAGCCCCCTGCACATTTTGAATACCTGGGAATTAAAATAGGGACTAGATTAGCGAACTATCACAAATTAAACTTGGTCCTCTTAATGGAAAAAATAAAGGGTAAAATAAATACATGGCAAAAGTTACATCTATCCCAGGCGGATAGAATGGTGCTAATAAAAATGGTCCTGTTACCACAAATACTGTACCCACTCACCGTTTGCCCAATCTGGATTGGTGACCCCTTTTTCTATGCTCTAGAACAACAATTAAATTATCTTATAAGGGGGAGAAAAAGGGTTAGAATCCGCTAGAAGTATCTATGGCTATCAGAAGAGCAAGGTGGATTATCCGTTCTTTATATGCAAGGATATTATTTGGCGGCGCAGATGCAATGGTGTATGGGACAAAGCTCTCAGATTCTTATGCAGAAGCTAACTACGGAATTTGAGGGGATTCACTGAGACATATTCACGGTATTGGAGTACGGTTTTCTTGCTATAAAGGGAAGATCGTGCCCAATAAGCCACATGCTTGATTGCATGTGGAAGAAAATCAAAAAGATATTGGACATTAAGAATAGCGCTATTTTTTCTCCAGTTCGGCATAATAATAACTTAACAGAGCTGAGATCTATAGAACACAAATTCTGGGAAAAAAGGGGCATCTCTCGAATTTCGCAAATAATTAACGACACTGGGTTGTGTTCACTGGAGGAACTTTTTTTGGGAAGCGAGATTAACACAATGGTTAAGTATAGATACGCACAATTGCAACACGCTTTTCGCTCTATTAAAGATAATCATTAAATAATAGTGAATTCACAAATTTTTGCTACACTTTTTGTGGTACACGGATATCTGTTTCACAAATATATTTAAAAAATGTATTAGGTTTAGGTAAGGTTATTAAATTCACTAGTGAAGACAGGTGGCAGCAAGATGCCGGACACGAGATTATACTTAATTGGCGCAGTATATATAACAGCATAAAGAAAGCATCCATATCGAAAAACTATCGTTTGATACAATTCAACATTATACACAGGTTATATTATACTCCATTGTTGTTTGGTAGGTTTAAAAACAGTGCTAATGATAAAGGTCCTAAATGTTGTCATGAAAGGGCAGATTTTAAACTTATGTTATGGAATTGCCCAGCTATAAAAAAAATTTGGGGAACTTATATATGATGAATTACATAGAGCCACTTCCTAGAAATAACCAATGGAATTTTCATTGGCACTGCTGGGACAACCACCAGACACCATAATAAATAAATATCGTAAATTACTGTGGTTGAAAGGACTAATGATAGCTCGGGTTATTATTACTAGGGTCTGGGGCTCTGAAAAACACCCGGAATATGAAACCTGGAAAGGATTAATGAATAAGAGTGATAAAAATATATTATTTGAAGGATCCCAAAAGATACTCGATTGGGAATGAATCTGGGAAGACTGGTGATGGGCTCTAGGATTAATGGAACCCGGGGAAGGCGTGGGAGAAGCAGTCTTTTTTTTTTTTGGCCGTGCGGCGCTCCTGGGGACACTGGGGTAACAATAGGGCAACAACAAGCAAATGAAGGGGGGGATTCGGGTTTAAAAAGCTATGTCAATGTCCATTATGATTAATAATTTTTCTTGTGTACTATACGAATGAATTGACTGTAAACTTGTGTTGGTTGTGGACTGCTGTGTGGTCAGCACTAACACTCATTGTTACTTTTTCAGCATAGCTTTACGGTATTGTTATTGGTATTAACTCATGTTGATGCATATATATTTCTAAGTGTACATGTCTTGAACACTGCATGTGGTTTCCACATATATATTGTTGGACACCTGCAGTGTACTCTTAATTGCATCACATGTGCTTATACCTGCTGGCAATATAGCATGGTGTATTAAACATCTTGCTGATCTGACTTCTTTTTCATTTGCACTTTATGTAATGCTCTGCTGACCACGCACCACCAGCCTGTTAGGTTTATTAACTGTGTTTTTATTTATTGTGCTATGTCAGTCATGTGTATTTGGTTGGTTATAATAAAATCATGTATTAAAGGAAAAAATAAAATAAAAATTATGCTGAGAAGCAGTTAGATAAAAGCATAGCATTGAGGATGTGCGATCCAGTTTTTTTTCTTATATTTTACATGTACTGTAGAATCTATGCTCTTTTCCCTTCTGGTATCAGCACTCCTCCCCATTCGGCCTAGGTGTTTTTAATTAGCAGGAGTCTGCATAAGGGTATAAATTCCTACCAGCTCTCAGTTGGAGTTCCTGAGAGCATGTTATAAGGTGAGCTTTGACAATTGTTCATATGGTGCGGTGCCATGCTGTGACCATTGTTGCTCTGGTGCTGTGCTGGTGGTTTGGTGGGGCCCAGTGCCAGGGTGGTTTGCCAGGCAGCGGGGGCGTTGTTTGGCTGCTGCGTCCCGCTGCCTATTGATGCGGTGCTGTGGTGCCGGTGGTCGCCGCACGGCACCGCGCCAAATTTAGAGTAGGTTCCCATTCAAAGAGGCAACCTTGTCGCGGTGAGTGGGCCTATGCTTTTTGATCAAATTGTATACTAATGCCTCATGTAAGCATGCAGCATAGGGATAGGTATACGATAAATTGCGCTGAGAAGCGATGTTAATTATGCTGAGAAGCAGTCATATAAAAGCATAGTATTGAGGATGTGTGATCCAGTTCTTTTTCTTATATTTTACATGTACTGTAGAATCTATGCTGTTTTCCCTTCTGGTATCAGCACTCCTCCCCATTCGGCCTAGGTGTTTTTAATTAGCAGGAGTCTGCATAAGAGTATAAATTCCTACTAGCTCTCAGTTGGAGTTCCTGAGAGCATGTGATAAGGTGAGCTTTGACAACTGTTCACATGGTGCGGTGCCGTGCGGCGGCCATTGTTTCTCTGCTGCTCTGCTGTTGGGTTGGTGGGGCCCAGTGCCAGGGTGGCTTTGCCAGACAGCAGGGGCGTTGTTTGGTTGCTGGGTCCCGCTTCCTATTGATGCGGTGCTGTGGCGCCGGTGGTCACCACACGGCGCCGCGCCAAATTTAGAGTAGGTTCCCATTCAAAGAGGCAACCTTGTCGCGTTAAGTGGGCCTATGCTTTTTTATCAAATTGTATACTAATGCCTCATGTAAGCATGCAGCATAGGGGTAGGTATACGATAAATTGCGCTGAGAAGCAATGTTAATTATGCTGAGAAGCAGTTAGATAAAAGCATAGCATTGAAGATGTGCGATCCAGTTCTTTTTCTTATATTTTACATATTTAAAAAATGATCTAGTTTATTATAAGAGATGTATCAGGTGGCTGAGATCACTGAGATACAGAGGCAAGCCCCCCAGTATCATGATTCCCCAAGGAGCCACCTTCCTGAGGTCATTGCAGAGATCTCCATAATCAATTATTTTGAAGTATCTTGCTGCTGCTGCCTGCCACTCTGCGAGCAATGTGCCCCCAGAACGAATTTTACTGGTGGTTCAAAGGTTCGCCAGTCCGACACTGTTAAGAAAAGGCCATTCAAGAATTTGGGAAAGATTTGGACTGCAGCTAGAGTCAGTGCTTCAAGAGCTACCACACACAGAAACATATCCAGGAAATGGGCTACAACTGTCACACTCCTTGTGTCAAGCCACTTACAACCCAGAGACAACGTCAGAAGTGTCTTACATGGGCTGTTGCTCAGTGGTCCAAAGTCCTGTTTTCAGATGAAAGTCAATTTTTTATTTAATTTGGAAATCAAGGTCCCAGAGTTTGGAGGAATAGTGGAGAGGCACATAAGTTGCTTGACATCCAGTGTGAAGTATCCACAGTCAGGGATGGTTTGGGTAGCCCACTGTGTTATATTAAGTCCAGGGTTAGCACAGATATCTACGAGTAATTTTTTGAGCATTTCATGCATCGCTCTGCTGACAATCTTTATAGAGATGTTGATTTAATTGTCCAGCAGGAATTGGCACCTGCCTACACTGCCAAAAGTATCAATACCTGGTTTAACCCCTTAAGGACTCAGCCCTATTTCACCTTAAGGACTTGGCCATTTTTTGCAAATCTGGCCAGTGTCACTTTATGTGGTGATAACTTTAAAACGCTTTTATTTATCCAGGCCATTCTGAGATTAATTTATTTTTTTGTCACATATTGTACTTCATAACACTGGTAAAATGGAGTAAAAATTTTTTTATTTATAAAAAAATACCAAATTTACCAAAATTTGGGAAAAATTTGCCAATATCCAAGTTTCAATTTCTCTGCTTCTATAATACATAGTAATACCACCAAAAATAGCTATTAGTTTACATTCCCCATATGTCTACTTTATGTTTGGATCATTTTGGGAATGCCATTTTATTTTTTGGGGACGTTACAAGACTTAGAAGTTTAGATGCAAATCTTGAAAATTTTCTCAAATTTTCATAAAACCCACCTTTTAGGGACCAGTTCAGGTCTGAAGTCACTTTGTGAGGCTTACATAATAGACACCACCCAAAAGTGACCCCATTCTAGAAACTATACCCCTCAAGGTATTCAAAACTGATTTTACAAACATTATTAACCCTTTAGGTGTTCCCCAAGAGTTGATGGCAAATGGAGATGAAATTTCAGAATTTTAATTTTTTGCCAAATTTTCCAATTTAATCCATTTTTTCCATTAACAAAGCAAGGGTTAACAGCCAAACAAAACTCTACATTTATTGCCCTGACTCTGCGGTTTACAGAAACACCCGATATGTGGTCATACACCACTCTACGGCCCCACGTCAGGGCGTAGAGGGAAAGGAACGCTGTGTGTTTTTTGGAAGGCAGATTTCGCTGGACTGGATTATTTACACCATGTTTTTTGCGGGATAAGACGACGGTTTGAATGGTACTATTTTGGCGTACATACGACTTTTCTGATCACTTTTATTACCTTTTTTTGGAAGTTACGGAGACATGGTTTAATGAAAGAAATGACTGGGAAATTACCATACCAGGGTACTCTTTATACAGAAGAGACAGAGAAGGCAAGAAAGGAGGAGGAGTGGCCCTGTATGTGAAAAATAGCATTAAATCTAACCTAATACAAGTTGGTGAGGCCAACATAGAGTCAGTTTGGGTTACGTTGCAGTTTGCTAACCATGCAGTAACTCGTGTAGGTGTGTAGGTGTTAAAGAACTAGATGATCTACTAGTTGAAGAAATAGCTAAAATGACAATAAAAGGAGAAGTTATCATTATGGGAGATTTCAATCTTCCATATATAAACTGGAAAACCAAAATAGCAAGTTCTACCAGGAGTACAGATATTCTAAATTCCCTACTGGGGTTATCTCTACAACAAGTGGTTGAGGAGCCAACCCGGAGGGAGGCCATTTTGGATTTGGTATTCACAAATGGGGATTCGGTATATGATGTCATTGTAGGCGAAACCTTGGGATCTAGTGATCACCAGTCAGTGTGGTTTAATATAAGAACTGTGAAAGAGTCCCACCACACAAAA
The DNA here is from genome assembly GCF_905171765.1 of Bufo bufo. Classification (NCBI taxonomy): domain Eukaryota; kingdom Metazoa; phylum Chordata; class Amphibia; order Anura; family Bufonidae; genus Bufo; species Bufo bufo. Next base: position 362,183,653 of record NC_053390.1, read on the forward strand.
ACAAAAGTTTTAGATTTTAGAAAAACAGACTTTTCAAAAATGAAATTAGTCATAAATGAGTCCTTATCAGACTGGAACGGATTACATGGAGTCCAGGAGAAATGGGACTACTTAAAAGGTGCATTATTGAAGGCAACAGAAAATTGCATTAGACTTGTCAGTAAAAGCAAAAAAAGGAAGAGACCACTGTGGTACTCAGCAGAAGTGGCCCAAATCATTAAAAATAAAAAGCTAGCATTTTGTAATTATAAAAAAACCCAGAGCAATGAAGATAAGGAAATCTACAAGATTAGGCAGAAAGAGGCCAAGCAAGTTATAAGAACTTCTAAAGCGCAGGCAGAAGAAAAACTAGCTCAGTCTATGAAAAAAGGGGATAAGACATTCTTCAGATATATAAATGAAAAAAGGAAATTAAAACAAGGAATAACTAAATTAAAAACAAAGGACGGAAGGTATGTAGAAGAGAATAAAGGGCTAGCTGACTGCCTTAATGAATACTTCTGTTCAGTTTTTACAAAAGAAAAAGGAGAAGGACCTCCACTAGAAAGGATGACTAATAAATCGTTTGATGCATGTGTCTTTACAGAGGAAGATGTTCTAAGTTTGCTGTCTAAAGTGAAGACAAATAAGTCACAGGGGCCTGATGAGATACACCCAAAATTATTAAAAGAGCTTAGTGGTGAGCTGGCAAAACCGTTAACAGATTTTTTTAACCAATCATTAGTAACAGGAGTCGTCCCGGAAGATTGGAAATTGGCAAATGTCATGCCCATTCACAAGAAAGGTAGTAGGGAGGAATCGAGCAACTATAGACCAGTGAGTCTGACATCAATAGTAGGCAAATTATTGGAAACCCTATTAAAGGATAGGATTGTGGAACATCTAAAATCCCATGGATTGCAAGATGAAAAACAACATGGGTTTACTTCAGGGAGATCATGTCAAACAAATCTTATAGATTTTTTTGACTGGGTGACTAAAATTATAGACGGTGGAGGTGCAGTAGACATCGCATATCTAGATTTTAGTAAGGCTTTTGACACTGTCCCACATAGAAGACTTATCAATAAACTGCAGTCATTGAGCATGGACTCCCATATTGTTGAGTGGATTAGGCAGTGGCTGAGTGACAGACAGCAGAGGGTTGTAGTCAATGGAGAACATTCAAAACAAGGTCATGTTACCAGTGGGGTTCCACAGGGATCTGTACTGGGACCAATTTTGTTTAATATCTTCATAAGTGATATTGCAAATGGCCTCGATGGTAAGGTTTGTCTTTTTGCTGATGACACAAAGATATGTAACAGGGTTGATGTTCCTGGAGGGAAACGCCAAATGGAAAAGGATTTAGGAAAACTAGAAGAATGGTCAGAACTCTGGCAACTGAAATTTAATGTGGATAAGTGCAAGATAATGCACCTGGGGCGTAAAAACCCAAGGGCAGAATATAGAATATTTGACACAGTCCTGACCTCAGTATCTGAGGAAAGGGATTTAGGAGTAATTATTTCAGAAGACTTAAAGGTGGGAAGACAATGTAATAGGGCAGCACGAAATGCCAGCAGAATGCTTGGATGTATAGGGAGAGGTATAAGCAGTAGAAAGAGTGAAGTGCTTATGCCGCTGTACAGAACACTGGTGAGACCTCACTTGGAGTATTGTGCGCAGTACTGGAGGCCATATCTCCAGAAGGATATAGATACTCTAGAGAGAGTTCAGAGAAGAGCTACTAAACTAGTACATGGATTGCAGGATAAAACTTACCAGGAAAGGTTAAAGGGCCTTAATATGTATAGCTTGGAAGAAAGAAGAGACAGAGGGGATATGATAGAAACTTTGAAATACATAAAGGGAATCAACTCGGTAAAGGAGGAGAGCATATTTAAAAGAAGAAAAACTACCACAAGAGGACACAGTTTTAAATTAGAGGGGCAAAGGTTTAAAAGTAATATAAGGAAGTATTACTTTACTGAGAGAGTAGTGGATGCATGGAATAGCCTTCCTGCAGAAGTGGTAGCTGCAAATACAGTGAAGGAGTTTAAGCATGCATGGGATAGGCATAAGGCTATCCTTCATATAAGATAGGGCCAGGGACTATTAATAGGATTCAGATATATTGGGCAGACTAGATGGGCCAAATGGTTCTTATCTGCCGACACATTCTATGTTTCTATGTAAGGTGAGCAAAATTTCAATTTCATCATAGTTTTTATTTTTTATGGCGTTCATCGTGCGGGGAATGTAACATGACCGTTTTATAGATCGGGTCGTTATGGACGCGGTGATATATAACATGTGTAGGGAATTAAATTTTTTTAATCAGGGATTAATGTGTTTTTTTATTTTTACTTTTTTCACTTTTTTAACATTTTTTTTTTAGCCAGACCCACTTGGTTCTTGAAGATCCAGTGGGTCTGATGTCTGTATAATACAGTACAGTACACTATATAGTGTACTGCACTGTATTTCACTTTGCCTTTAGCACAGATCTGTTCAGCACCATGGACAGCAGGATGCCTGAGAAGGCGTCCTGTTGCCATGGGAACGGGACGGAGGAGGGCTCCCTTCCCTTTGCAGCCCCCAGACAGGATGGGGTGACAGCAGCCCCCTGATGGGAGAGGGAGGGAGCTCCCTCCCTCTTCACCTTTTCCATACAGCGGTCCCTACGGACCACGGCATGGAAGGGGTTAAAACGGCGGACATCTGCACAGATGTCATTCGTTTGAATCGGAGTGTCAGCAATGAGCTGACACTCTGATTCAACCGCTCGGCCATCCTGAAAATAAACGGGGGGCGGGCGGAAGATCGCGCACCTGCCCCCCACACTGTCGCACGGCTCCCGCCCGCCTCCCGCACCGCCCGCAATCCTACCCCCCGCTGCGCCCGCAGGCACAAAAACAGAGGGCTGCTGGCGGGGCACTTTGAGGTCACGGACCGCAGGGATCAGAAACTTGCATAAGCGCTAAAAACCGCAGGTCTGAATTGACCTGCGGTTTGTAGCGATCGGCAATGCGGGGGGTCACAGGACCCCCCTAGGCATTGTCACAGGGTGCCTGCTGAATTATTTCAACAGTCACCCTGTTCTGATCACTGCCGGCCGTGCGGCAGTGATCAAAACTACACAGGGCGTACCGGTACATCCTAAGTCCTTAAGGGGTTAAAGAGGACCTTTCACTACAAAAGAAAATCTAAACTAAGCATACAGACATGGAGAGCCGTGCCCAGGGATCTCCCTGCACTTACTATTATCCCTGGGCGCCGCTCCGTTCTCCCAGTATAGGCTCCGGTATCTTCAGATTTTCGGCTCAACAAACATAGAAAAGGATTCTTTACGGTAAGAGCAGTGAGACTATGGAACTCTCTGCCTGAGGAGGTGGTGATGGTGAGTACAATAAAGGAATTCAAGAGGGGCCTGGATGTATTTCTGGAGTGTAATAATATTACAGGATATAGCTACTAGAGAGGGGTCGTTGATCCAGGGAGTTATTCTGATTGCCTGATTGGAGTCGGGAAGGAATTTTTTATTCCCCTAAAGTGAGGAAAATTGGCTTCTACCTAAGTTTTTTTTTGCCTTCCTCTGGATCAACTTGCAGGATGACAGGCCGAACTGGATGGACAAATGTCTTTTTTCGGCCTTATGTACTATGTTACTATGTTACTAACTGGGTGGAGCCTGCAGGCGTCTCCTTCTCCCAGGCTGGAGTTCTGGCCAATCGCAGCACTCAGCTCATAGCCTGAGAGAAAAAAAAACCTGATTGGCCTGCAAACCCACCTGACCTAAACACCAAATCTATGGGGTATTATGAGATGCAGGCATTTGGCTGGCATGGTACTATCTATCTATCTATCTATCTATCTATCTATCTATCTATCTATCTAATCCATCCATCTATCTATGCACTTCCTTGGTAGAAAGAACACCATTTCTTTTCAGTGAATTCCTGTTTTGCAATGTTTTCTGGTATTCAATTCAATTCATCTTGGAATCTGTCAAATGCCTCAAGCGGCTGATTAAAAGACTTAACATTTTTAAATACTTAAATTCAAAGAATAAGATTTTGTGAAGCTGCATAAATCCATTATTACAACTGAAGCATGCGAATGCTTCAGGCAGAGAAGATAAATTGCCTCCAAAGTGATACAAACTTAGTTTGATTATTGCGTTGCACCCAATCTATCATGATGTCCCCAAATCTTTATTCCTTCAGTTTAAAATTAAAAAGATTGTACTGCAGCCATAATCTTATTTTCAATTTGCATATTTTGGCCTCTTGTTAAGCTTTCTGCATTTGAACACTTGAAATCACTAAAATAAATATACTTTAGAGTTGGATGTTTTGCTGTAACTTGAAATAGGTTGGATCACCCTTGAATATGTAAACCCAAACAAGACATACTCATGGCATTTTAGGTTATATTATCTTGTCTGCAGGGAGCAGCCCATCTGATGCAGGTCACCCGTACATACTAAATGGTAAAACACTGGGTAACACGGACATGGAAAAGGACCTAGGAATTTTAATAAACAGAAAACTAAGCTGCAAAAACCAGTGTCAGGCAGCTGCTGCCAAGGACAATAAGATAATGGGTTGCATTAAAAGGGGCATAGATGCCCGTGATGAGAACATAGTCCTACCAATTTACAAATCATTAGTCAGACCACACATGGAGTACTGTGTACAGTTCTGGGCTACTGTGAACAAGGCTGACATAGTAGAGCTGGAGAGGGTCCAGAGGAGGGCAAAGTAATAACTGGAATGGGGCAACTACAGTACCCTGAAAGATTATCAAAATTAGGGTTATTCCCTTTAGAAAAAAGACGACTGAGGGGAGATCTAATTACTATGTATAAATATATCAGGGGTCAGTATAGAGATCTATCCCATCATCTATTTATCCCCAGGACTGTGACTGTGACGAGGGGACATCCTCTGCGTTTGGAGGAAAGAAGGTTTGTACACAAACATAGAAGAGGATTCTTTACAGTAAGAGCAGTGAGACTATGGAACTCTCTGCCTGAGGAGGTGGTGATGGTGAGTTCAGAAACGCGTCGGATGGAAATTTGTCCTTTGGAGGCACCCAGAGCGTAGTTGTGACGTCACACGAAGACGCTCCTGAACTCATCCCTGCAGGCTCCTCCACGTGTGCGCTAGCTACCGGCCAGGGCAGCACGCAAGGTGAGAGTTAGAGCAAGAAGTGTCCCAAAAGATCTACACAGCGCTTCTAGGAACAAACGGGATCACACCACATCACCGAACGATCATCTATGAGATACAGGTAGAGACTTTATAATTAATGTCCTGTATACATGTATTAATTTTCACTCTCCCCTACCTTCTCTGTGCCAGCGCCGGTATTCTACAAATATCTATAGATTCACTAAAAGAGTTCAAGAGGGGCCTGGATGTATTTCTGGAGTGTAATAATATTACAGACTATACAGTAGCTACTAGAGAGGGGTCGTTGATACAGGGAGTTATTCTGATTGCCTAATTGTAGTCGGGACGGAATCTTTTATTCCCCTAAAGTGAGGAAAATTGCTTCTACCTTACAGAGTTTTTTTTTCCTTCCTCTGGATCAACTTGCAGGATGACAGGCCAAACTGGATGGACAAATGTCTTTTTTCGGCCTTATGTACTATGTTACCCTTCTACATCATTTATTCGACTTGTGTGCTGACTTTTATCTTGGCATTGGCTATGTCTGTTCTTAATGGAAGAGGAAAAGAGAATCTGGCCTGAACCTCTACAATGCGTATGCATAATTTCTAGTCTTAGAGGGTGTGTCCGTCTTTGCAACTTTTTCTTTATAGCTCCATTGCATCTAAAATGGAAAAGTGAAGCACCTCTTTAAATTCTGATCATCAAAAGTCTCCTATCCTTTTGTGTGTACAGTTTCTATGCAGACCAATGTATCTCCTTGGTAACAGGCAAGAGAGAAATCCTGTGTGGATTTTGCCACAAATGTATGTCTAGATTATGTTTATCTTAGTTTATACACTGTATGCTATACTTATAAATGTAGTAAAGCCGGCACTCTTCACTTGATTGACCACACTGAGAGCAATATGGCTATATATAATATGTTCATTTGTACTTTGGTCATAAAAATATGGTGGGAAAGATATCATTTAGGTGGAGATATCACTTTAAGAAAAAAGGGGGAGGGGGTGTTACCCTTTCATATTTAGGGTGTATATAGTAAATGCATAAAATTTGCAGAAATAGTCAAAAATATTCCAGGTAAGAAAATAAGTAAAAACTGTTTAAAAATCAAAATAGTAAAATAATGATGGAGCGGTCAATTAATTGGTGAAAAAGGTCAACTAATTCATTAAAAATAAAAAATAAATGTGCATGAGATGCATAAGGTGCATATCTTGTTTTCACCCTTTTAGTGAAGAGGGAAATTCCTTATATTTGTAATCCTGCGTCACAGATATAGGTATCTTCAATGGTCGTCTGTAATCAGACGTATAATAAATGGGGACAGTCGCAAGTATGCGGATGTGTAAATGTATAGATGGTAGATTGGTCAAGCAGTGATCATTTCACCATATGTATCTATACATTAGTCTAACAGTAATAAATAGCGTTCTGAGATCTCTATATCAGGGATCTCTTGATATCTCCATGCAGTTTACTTAATGGTGTGTTCTCTCCTTATTTATATGCCAGTTATTGTAGCGGTAAGGTACATAAAGGTACAGATAATGGGTGTGTCAGTCAGTTGTTGTGCCTAGTGCGGCGTCCCACACGTTGTTAGGCTCACACTCTGACTGAAGGTACCTTCTCCGTTGGTTCCGCTTGTTATGGCTGCCGATGCGCCTTCCAGGATTGTCTTCTTCTGAGTCCCACGTGTTTGTGACGTCACTGGCGTCCCACGTGTCTCGGGTCTGTTCGTTGTCTGCTGTATTCGCCATCTTCAGGGAAGGTCTAAGGATGAAAAGCGCTTTCCAGGGTGTTCACAAGTTGTGTCCGGTTAATGCTTTTGTTTCAGGTCTGTCTGCTTCTCTACCATACGCGTTTCGGGGGTCTTAGCTGCCTCCTTCATCAGTGGTTATCCGCTGTCTGTTAGTTGACTGGTTTATATACCCTATGTCTAGTTGAAAGTCTGGACTGGATTGTGTTGTGGATCTGGCAAGTCCTATGATGTTGCTTCTTTTTCTCTATCATTTGTTTAAGTGTTTCCATTAAGATTGATGTTATCATTTTTTTTTAAATATAGGAAGTGGGGTCGTTCTTATGATATTTATTTTAAGACATTTTTTGTGTTTTGGATGTTTTCTCAAGTAGAATCGCTTATGTGGTAATGGTTAATTTTTTCATTATTGATGCGTTTTTTGTATATGGTTTGCAACTGGTATTCCTAAGTATTTTCCATGTTAAAGTTTATTTTCTAGACCCCTATTTTTGGCGAAATCTTTTATTTATTGTTCCCCTAATGTGAAAACTGTATGGGTCAGTGTTTGACAGGAATTCTTTATATCTAGGGGTATAGATAGGGTAAAGTAGAGTGGAGTGCAAAGAGTGGAATCAATATTATGATGTTTACTTCAAGGTATTTTTGTTTTAAACGTTTTTCCTAATTAAATCGCTTGTGCGGTAATGGTGCGTTTTTTGTGTTGGTGATGCGTTTTTTGTATATGATTTTCAACTGATGTTCCCAAGTATATTCAATGTTAGAGTTTCTTTTCTAATCTCTTGTTTTCAGGCAAATCTTTTATTTCCTTAATATACAAATTATATAGATCAATATTTGAAGGGAATTCCTTATATCTATGGATATAGATGCAGTGGAGTAGGGTGAGATGAATTGAGTAGAGTGCCATTCTTAAAAATATCGTATGGAGTAATCTTAGTGTGGTCAATTATTGTAGGACATAGATGTGCAGTGTTCGGGGCATCTGGCTAGATAAGTGTATGTATCATAATAGAGATGTAGGAAGTTGCATAGTCCGATACTGCTTGAGTCTTCCTTTGTAAGGTCTTTCTTATTCGCATGAGGAACAGAGACAGATGTTGTCACTATATATGACTTATATATTTTGTCTGTTATAGTGTATTGAATGTAGTAGTCGCTTTCAGTGCAAACTGTATTCTCTTTCAGTACAAACTGTGTTCTGAGTTGCAAATCATATACAAAAAAACGCATCACCAACACAAAAAACGCACCATTACCGCACAAGCGATTTAATTAGGAAAAACGTTTAAAACAAAAATACCTTGAAGTAAACATCATAATATTGATTCCACTCTTTGCACTCCACTCTACTTTACCCTATCTATACCCCTAGATATAAAGAATTCCCGTCAAACACTGACCCATACAGTTTTCACATTAAGGGAACAATAAATAAAAGATTTTGCCAAAAATAGGGGTCTAGAAAATAAACTTTAACATGGAAAATACTTAGGAATACCAGTTGCAAACCATATACAAAAAACGCATCAATAATGAAAAAACGCACCATTACCACATAAGCGATTCTACTTGAGAAAACATCCAAAACACAAAAAATGTCTTCAAATAAACATCATAAGAACGACCCCACTTCCTATATTTAAAAAAAATGATAACCTCAATCTTAATGGAATCACTAAAACAAATGATAGAGAAAAAGAAGCAACATCATAGGACTTGCCAGATCCACAACACAATCCAGTCCAGACTTTCAACTAGACATAGGGTATATAAACCAGTCAAGGAAGGAGGTAGCTAAGACCCCCGAAACGCGTATGGTAGAGAAGCAGACAGACCCGCAACAAAAGCATTAACCGGACAAAACTTGTGAACACCCTGGAAACCGCTTTTCATCCTTAGACCTTCCCTGAAGATGGCGAATACAGCAGACGCCGAACAGACCCGAGACACGTGGGATGCCAGTAACGTCACAAACACGTGGGACGCCGAAGGAGACAATCCTGGAAGGCGCATCGGCAGCCATAACAAGCGGAACCAACAGAGAAGGTACCTTCAGTCAGAGTGTGAGCCTAACAACGTGTGGGACGCCGCACTAGGCACAACAACTGACTGACACACCCATTAGCTGTACCTTTATGTACCTTACCGATACAATAACTGGCATATAAATAAGGAGAGAACACACCATTAAGTAAACTGCATGGAGATATCAAGAGATCCCTGATATAGAGATCTCAGAACGCTATTTATTACTGTGAGACTAATGTATAGATACATATGGTGAAATGATCACTGCTTCACCAATCTACCATCTATACATTTACACATCCGCATACTTGCGACTGTCCACATTAACTATACGTCTATTTTGATTTTTAAACATTTTTTACTTATTTTCTTACCTGGAATATTTTTGACTTTTTCAGCAAATTTTATGCATTTACTATATACACCCTAAATATGAAAGGGTAGCACCCACCCCCTCCCCCCTCTTCTTTCTTAAAGTGATAACTCCACCTAAATGATATCTTTCCCACCATACTTTTATGACCAAAGTCCAAATAAACATATTATATATACCCATATTGCTCTGTGTGGTCAATCAAGTGAAGAGTGCCGGCTTTACTACATTTATATATATATCCTACCTCTTCTGATTGGGGGAATCAGCTAAGCCTGAGCACCTATACACGGTATTGGTTGGGTGAGCCACCCGTTATCTACATTTGCATGCTATACTTATCTGGACACTGTATGCACTCTTTCCCTCAAAGAGATAACTGATTGTTGTTTGAAATGCTATATCTGGATGTAACATAAATTTATCTGGATAATATATTGTTACGGCATGGTGTGGGAGGGCAACGCCACACCAAACACAAAAGGGAGGGAGAATGTACCAGGCCTGAAAACTAGGGAAAGGGGGAAGGTCACCACCTAATAAATCCCAACCCGAGCCCTGACTGCTAACAGAATGAACAGACCCCGATGGTAGGACTGTTTATCCACAGGAACCTAAGCCTGGCTCACCCTAGAAGGCCCTGAAGATAGTGATTGGGCCACAGGCGACCTGTTCCTTCCCAGCTGAAGGAACAAGAGTCTGCCTCAGGTCTGGTACCAAGAGACATGGAAATAAACACAATACAAAAAGAAAAGACACAACTCTGGGTAAATGGAAAGCAGGAACTCAGCCGAGATCCTGACACCAAACGATCCAAAACCAGAATTAGCTATCAACCGCAAGGAGTGATGGGTAAAGCCAAACTAAGAAGGGAGTAGTAATGATCACATGATCTACACCTGAAAAGGGGGGGGGGGGGGGGACATCCTAGGAACACATAGACAAAGTGAAAACAAAAGGAGCTATCAGATCACTGACATGCAGCCAGTCTTTCAGATCTTCAACCACCTGTCACGGGTGTGACATGTATGCACTATTGGGGCCATTTATCAAACTGGTGCAAAGTAACTGGCTTAGTTGCCCATAGCAACCAATCAAATTCCACCTTTCATTTTTGACAGCTGCTTTGGAAAATGAAATGAGGAATATAGTAGATCTGACAGGCGCACTCATCTGGAAATCGAATTGTTCTTATAAACAGATATATCAATTTATTAAAATGTAAAATGAAAACATTTTAAAAATGTATGCATATGAATTGTCCCTATTTAATAGCTATAATATATATATATACACTGCTCAAAAAAATAAAGGGAACACAAAAATAACACATCTTAAATCTGAATTAATTAAATACAGTATTCTTCTGAAATACTTTCTTCTTTACATAGTTGAATGTGCTGACAACAAAATCACACAAAAATAAAAAAATGGAAATCAAATTTTTTAGCCCATGGAGGTCTGGATTTGGAGTCACACTCAAAATTAAAGTAGAAAAACACACTACAGGCTGATCCAACTTTGATGTAATGTCCTTAAAACAAGTCAAAATGAGGCTCAGTAGTGTGTGTGGCCTCCACGTGCCTGTATGACCTCCCTACAACGCCTGTGCATGCTCCTGATGAGGTGGCGGACGGTCTCCTGAGGGATCTCCTCCCAGACCTGGACTAAAGCATCTGCAGACTCCGGGACAGTCTGTGGTGCAACGTGACGTTGGTGGATAGAGCGAGACATGATGTCCCAGATGTGCTCAATTGGATTCAGGTCTGGGAAACGGGCGGGCCAGTCCATAGCATCAATGCCTTCGTCTTGCAGGAACTGCTGACACACTCCAGCCACATGAGGTCTAGCATTGTCTTGCATTAGGAGGAACCCAGGGCCAACCGCACCAGCATATGGTCTCACAAGGGGTCTGAGGATCTCATCTCGGTACCTAATGGTAGTCAGGCTACCTCTGGCGAGCACATGGAGGGCTGTGCGGCCCTCCAAAGAAATGCCACCCCACACCATTACTGACCCAATGCCAAACCGGTCAAGCTGGAGGATGTTGCAGGCAGCAGAACGTTCTCCACAGGGTCTCCAGACTCTGTCACGTCTGTCACATGTGCTCAGTGTGAACCTGCTTTCATCTGTGAAGAGCACAGGGCGCCAGTGGCGAATTTGCCAATCTTGGTGTTCTCTGGCAAATGCCAAACGTCCAGCACGGTGTTGGGATGTAAGCACAACCCCCACCTGTGGACATCGGACCCTCATATCACCCTCATGGAGTCTGTTTCTGACCGTTTGAGCAGACACATGCACATTTGTGGCCTGCTGGAGGTCATTTTGCAGGGCTCTGGCAGTGCTCCTCCTGTTCCTCCTTGCACAAAGGCGGAGGTAGCGGTCCTGCTGCTGGGTTGTTGCCCTCCTACGGCCTCCTCCACGTCTCCTGATGTACTGGCCTGTCTCCTGGTAGCGCCTCCATGCTCTGGACACTACGCTGACAGACACAGCAAACCTTCTTGCCACAGCTCGCATTGATGTGCCATCCTGGATAAGCTGCACTACCTGAGCCACTTGTGTGGGTTGTAGACTCCGTCTCATGCTACCACTAGAGTGAAAGCACCGCCAGCATTCAAAAGTGACCAAAACATCAGCCAGGAAGCACAGGAACTGAGAAGTGGTCTGTGGTCACCACCCGCAGAACCACTCCTTTATTGGGGGTGTCTTGCTAATTGCCTATAATTTCCACCTGTTGTCTATCCCATTTGCATAACAGCATGTAAAATTGATTGTCACTCAGTGTTGCTTCCTAAGTGGACAGTTTGATTTCACAGAAGTGTGATTGACTTGGAGTTACATTGTGTTGTTTAAGTGTTCCCTTTATTTTTTTGAGCAGTGTATATATATATATATATATATATATATATAATAAAATTCTACAAAATGCACAGTAGCAAATCTTTATATTCATATGTTCAGACTGAATGTGTTAGGTCCAGTAGTAGAAAGTCCTCGATATTATATTATTGATGAAATGATAAATTAATTAATAAATTAATTATTTATTGTTAGTCCATTAGCTCTCTGCCCAGGACATATTTCTTGTGAATAAGTACTTTCAGTTAGTTAGTTAGTTAGTTCGTTAATGTACCAGTATTGTAACTGTAGTTTTTAAGTTTATATTACTGCTCCTGAAGTGTACAGCGGCCCACCACAGGTTTGTTGGGACTAGCTAGCTGATGCTGTATCTTTTTGGTGTCCCACATGTGCAGTACTTTCCAGATTTGCATGCTCAGTGCGTCTGGCTTGCAGTTTCAATGCTTTTTTTTGGGGACACATGCGTTTTTCGGCCCGGATGTCCCAATTGGTGTGATATATCATTGTGTAAAATATAAACTTGATATCTGATTGCTAACACTTAGAAAATGACTTTTTATAATAAAATATTATTAAACAAATTTTCAAGATAAAATATCAATATAAGAATGTAAAACAATAAATAATAAATGTGAGGAATCTTGAAAGTTTCATAGGAATCCTAGAGTTTGATACAATTATTCGGATTTGAGAAAGAAGGGTGGGTATCTCGGAGCCAAGGACACGTCGCAGCGCCGATAAACGGCCTAGCATGCGACGTGCCGTCGGCCACGAGACACCCAACCTACATAAATCCAAAAATTTCCAACTCCGATTTAAGGCCTTTCGGTTGTAGAGATCCAAATTCATAAATGCGTCTGGATTCTATCCTAGACATTTGTCTGATAAAATCCCCGCCTCTCCAGTGTTTCTCCACCTTCTCCAGTGCCATAAACACCAGACTTGATGGATCCTGATTATGCATCTCTTTATAATGTTTAGATAGGGAATGTTTATCATAACCCTTCCTGATGTTGGCAATATGTTCGGCCACTCTTTTTTTGAATGGCCTCTTGGTACGTCCTATATATTGTCTGTTACAGGGGCACTGGAGAAGGTAGATAACTCCACTGGAGTCACATGTAAGACAATCTTCTATCTCCCAATTAAAGTTGTTCTGAGTCGGGGGGACATTAGTCGTCAGGCGGGGTTTTTTATTCATTCTACAACCCATATACCTTCCACATTTATAAAAACCCTTCAAACTCAGCCAAGTTCCTGAAAAACTCAACTTATTCTGTTTCCACGGTTTTACGGTAGGGGCCACCTTGATACCTAGATTGGGTGCCCTAGTGAAGGTAATCGTCGGAACAGTCGGGAGTAAGTGTCCCACAATTTTGTCATTCAACACATGGTGCCAATGGGTTTTAATAATTTTCTGAATCTTCCTATAATTCTCATTAAATGGAAGAACAACTCTCATGGCTTCTTCTTTATTTTGTGTTTTATCTTTCTCATTATCCATCTCATTTTTATCTTTATTGTCCTCCTTATTAAAGAACTCTCTGCTATCTAATTTCCTAATTTGGTTGAGTGACTCCCCCACTAAGTTTTCAGGATATTCCTTCTCAATAAATTGTCTTTTCATCTCAATGGCTTCCATCTCAAAAGTATGTCCCTCTTTGCAGTTCCGCTTAATCCTACGGAACTGACCAGAGGGAACATTTGTCAGCCATTTCAGCAGGTGACAGCTAGAAAAATCAATATAACTATTTCTAGCTGTGGATTTACAAAATGTCTCACATATATATTTATTACCAGATTGTGTGATTAATAAATCCAAGAATTCGGTGCTCTCCTTTATGTTTGAGGTAAAGACCAGATTTAAATTATTATTATTAATTGTTTCTAGGAATTTTTCCAATTCTGCTTTACTCTGTTTCCAGATGAAGATCACATCATCTATATAACGGCGCCACAGGGCCAGATCCGTCCCCAGCCTCGGCTTGATGAGGTTGTACTCCCACTCAGCCGTTATATAGTAATTTGGATCTCTACAACCGAAAGGCCTTAATTCGGAGTTGGAAATTTTTGGATTTATGTAGGTTGGGTGTCTCGTGGCCGACGGCACGTCGCATGCTAGGCCGTTTATCGGCGCTGCGACGTGTCCTTGGCTCCGAGATACCCACCCTTCTTTCTCTATCAAATCCGAATAATTGTATCAAACTCTAGGATTCCTATGAAACTTTCAAGATTCCTCACATTTATTATTTATTGTTTTACATTCTTATATTGATATTTTAATCTTGAAAATTTGTTTAATAATATTTTATTATAAAAAGTCATTTTATAAGTGTTAGCAATCAGATATAAAGTTTATATTTCACACAATGATATATCACACCAATTGGGACAGCTGGGCCAAAAAACGCATGTGTCCCCAAAAAAACGCATGGAAACTGCAAGTAAAAAAAAAAATCAAGGCTTTATAGAATTATCTCCTGATTATGTGGGAGGATTCCCTGGCCAACTGGGAGTACAGGGTGGGCCATTTATATGGATACACCTTAATAAAATGGGAATGGTTGGTGATATTAACTTCCTGTTTGTGGCTCATTAGTATATGTGAGGGGGGAAACTTTTCAAGATGGGTGATGACCATGGTGGCCATTTTGAAGTTGGCCATTTTGAATCCAATTTTTGTTTTTTCAATAGGAAGAGGGTCATGTGACACATCAAACTTATTGGGAATTTCACAAGAAAAACAATGATGTGCTTGGTTTTAACGTAACTTTATTCTTTCATGAGTTATTTACAAGTTTCTGACCACTTATAAAATGTGTTCAATGTGCTGCCCATTGTGTTGGATTGTCAATGCAACCCTCTTCTCCCACTCTTCACACATTGATAGCAACACCGCAGGAGAAATGCTAGCACAGGCTTCCAGTATCCGTAGTTTCAGGTGCTGCACATCTCTTATCATCTGAAGGCAAATGTCTATGCTGTGAAGATACGAGATGTGCAGCACCTGAAACTACACCATTGTTCTTCTTGTGAAATTCCCAATAAGTTTGATGTGTCACATGACCCTCTTCCTATTGAAAAAACAAAAGTTGGATTCAAAATGGCCAACTTCAAAATGGCCGCCATGATCACCACCCATCTTGAAAAGTTTCCCCCCTCACATATACTAATGAGCCACAAACAGGAATTAAAGGAATGGATAAAAATGGAGGCAGAGCAGGCAGACACTCGACCACTGAGGAAGGGAGAGTGAATCTACCCGAAACGTGTATGGTGAAACAAGTGATGTACCTGCATTGAAAAGCCTCCGATAATACTGTATGGCCATACAGAAGAAAATTTCTACAGTAAAGGATTAACTATTCTTATCGTCGAAAGCTGCACCGAAGGAAATTGCGGAACAGAGTGGCAATTCCCGCGATCTTTGGAACTCCCGCAAAATTTAAACCAGCTTGCTGTATGGAGCGACTGAATAAACCGGCAAATATTTAAAGCTCCATTGAAGCAATAGGGAGATAGCAGACGCTAGACGGTAAGCCAAATATTGATTTAAAGTTTTCTTCGATTCAAAGCTCATATCGACCTTAAAAGGATATGCTATAAGAGACTTTTCACATTATCAGGATTACTGTGGACACTTTATGAACATATTTCACTCCCAGTGAATACACCTACAACATTTTCAGTGACATTCAGTTTCCCAAATTGGGATAGAGCTCTAGAAGATAATACCTCCTCTTTCCCAAATAACAGCATATACTTGAAGTTTTTTGGTGTGATATATATTATTGAATTTATCGACACTATTGAGTGGTATCGAATATTTCAACATTGAATTTTCTATCGAATATATTTTTATCGAATATAGTATCGATCATATCTACCACAATATATGTGATTGTAATGTTGTATATTATTGCTACATTGTTCTTATAAATTTTATTACTTGTATTTTATGGGGATTTAATAAATATTTTCTGCACATGTCAATTTAGTTGCCAAGTGTATGAGTGCTCGCTCATTTTCCTATTACTACATTTGCCTTTTAAGAGAGGGTGGGATGATTCCCTCTATATGAGCTTGCAGCACCCTACCTTAACTACTTGCTAGTGAGCCACCACAACCTACCACTATTTTCAGTATTAGAATGTATTTGCTCCGATGAGCCGAAGCTATTACTTTGCGAAGTCTTGCGAGACTACGCATAATAACTTCAGAAATTGACTGTAAAAAAACAGTTCCAAGGTACCATATCCCAGGTACTTAGTCTCCTCTAACCCTATCTAACCCTATCCCTATCAGCATTCTGAAGGGAGTCCACTACAGCCTGCACTTTGGGTATGTGTCTTTCCCAGTCGGTACTGTGGATGACAATATCGTCCATGTAAGCCGTAGCATACCGACGATGTGGATGAAGCTGTCACGGGGCACCAAAGGCGCACTCGGTCTCCCATCAGCCGCAGACCTGCTGCTTAGCTTCGGGAGCGAGGATCTGTGTTTGGCCTCATTCCCAGGGCGGCTTTGCTAGCTTAGAGGCTCCGTGCTCCTAGGTCTGCCTTGAGCGCTGAGCTGATCACTTGGTGCTCGACTTGTCTGTCGGTCATGTGACGCTGGCCACGTCACATGACCCTCAGACCCCACTATAAATACAGGCAGCCTGCTGGCCACAGGTTGCCTGTTAATTCTAGGTTCCTGGCTATTTGTTGGACTACTGAATACTACCTGATCCTGTTCCCTGACGATCCTTTGCCTGCTCCTCCTGTACTGCGCATCTCTCCTGGTATCCTGACCCCGGCTTCCACCTGACTATTCTTTGCGGACTCCTGTTGTACTTCGTTTCTCTCCTGGTATTTGACCTCGGCTTTTCCTGACTATTCTCTGCTCATTCCTTAGTACTGCGTAGCTCTCTAGGTATTGACCCGGTCCGTTAACGTTCCGTTATTTGTCTTGTCTTCCCAGCACGTATCCTAAGTTAGGGACTGCCGTCTAGTTGTCCCCTGTCATTAGGACTTGCGAGGCAAGTAGGCAGGGCCAGGGGTGAGGGTGGAGCGCAGTGGTCACTATCATCCCCCCTGTGTGTAGTGTACGTGGCCATCACAGATTAACAGGCCATAACCTAACCACTGTATCATGAATCCTCTGGGGACCCTGACTGACCATGTCTCTAACCTGATGCAGATGGTGCAGGAGCTAGGGGAGAAACTCTGTTCTTTTGAGCTAGGACAAGGTACTTCGATCCCTCAGGCCTCCAGTCCGCATTTAGAGCCCCGCATTAAGCTTCCTGAGCCCTTTTCTGGAGATCGGAAGAAGTTTCTTTCCTTTAAAGAAAATTGTAAACTTTTTTCCGTTTGCGCCCCGTATCCTCTGGCCCCGAGAGTCAACGCGTGGGCATTGTCATTTCGCGGTTACAGGGTGATCCCCAGGACTGGGCATTTTCTTTACCTGCTGACGCCAGTTGTTTAACATCAGTGGAGGGGTTTTTTCAGGCCCTGGGTACCCTGTATGATGACAGGACACTGGTAGCCGAGACTGCTCTAAAGGTTCTGGTTCAGGGCGATCTACCTGCGGAGGAGTATTGCACCCAATTCAGAAGGTGGTGTGTTCCCTCAGGATGGAATGAACCAGCACTTAAGAGTCAGTTCAGGTCACGTCTGTCTGATAACTTAAAGGATCTTCTAGTGAGTTATCAGCTTCCAGAGACTCTAGAGGAGATGATGACCCTTGTAGTCCGACTTGACCGAAGGGTTAGAGAGAGACGACAGGAACGACAGTTCTCTCCTCAGGTGGTGGTCCAGCCTGAGGTCTATCCCAGAAACAACGCTGAGGTCTCTACCGAAGAACCCATGCAGGTCGGCATGACTCAAGGGAATTTGCGCCGCAGACGTGGAGTGTGTTTTTACTGCGGAGATCCTGACCATTGGATCAACCAGTGTCCCAAGAAGGCCCTCTCCATTAAGTCTCCCAAGGCAAGGCAACCTAAAGACCACCCTGATATTACGAAATGTAAGCTTTTGGTACCTATAACAATATCTCTGGGGGTTAATAAATGGCCGGGTAGGGCCTTTATTGACTCTGGTTCAGCGGCCAGCTTTATTGACTCTGAGTACGCCATTAGACTGGGTATTCCAATTTTTTCTCTTCCTACACCTATCCATGTCATGGCTATTGACGCCACTCCCCTGGTAGGTGGTATGGTGAGGTCATGTACCTCAGAGATTTCTTTAACCGTGGGGGTGTGCCACTCTGAGAAATGTTCCCTCTTAGTCCTGGAGAACTTACCGGTCGAGGTGGTACTAGGGTTGCCTTGGCTACGATTACACAACCCCACTATTGATTGGTCCAGGGGGGAGTTGGTAAAATGGGAACCTAAGTGTGACTCGTGCTTGTCTGTGGTACAAGCTGGGGTCTCAGTAGAATCTGATATATTCCCCACGGTCATTAGGGAATATTCTGATGTGTTCTCATCACCTACCCCGGAGGTTCTACCACCCCATAGACCTTATGATTGCGCCATTGAGTTAGTAGAAGGTGCCAGGTTTCCTAAGGGGCGTATTTATAATCTCTCTAAGCCCGAACTCAAGGCCATGGAGGATTATATTAAGGAAAGCCTCGGTAAGGGGTACATTAGACCTTCTGTCTCTCCTATGGGAGTGGGGTTTTTTTTCGTTAAGAAGAAGGATGGTGGTCTTAGGCCTTGTATCGATTACCGGAAATTGAAATAAGATCACTATCCAGAATAGATACTCTCTCCCATTCATTCCGGATTTATTTAACCAGGTTCTGGGGGCAACCTGGTTTTCTAAGATTGACCTGAAAGGGGCATATAATCTAATCCGAATCAAGGAGGGAGATGAATGGAAGACGGCGTTCAATACTCCAGCAGGACACTTTGAATATCAGGTTATGCCTTTTGGACTCAGCAATGCCCCAGCTGTGTTCCAAAACTTTATGAATGATATTCTTAGAGAGTTTTTAGGTAAATTTGTCATTGTCTATCTTGACGACATTTTGATATTTTCTCCTGATTTTAAATCTCATGTGTCTCATGTTAGACAAGTATTAGAGGTGTTGAGGGAGAATCAGTTGTCCGCTAAACAAGAGAAATGTGTCTTTGGTGTACAGGAGATACTGTTTCTAAGGCATTTCCTGACCCCTCACGCCTTCAAGATGGATCCTGGTAAGGTACTAGAAATTAAGGAATGGGTAAGGCTTTCATCCTTAAAGGCCTTACAACGGTTCTTAGGTTTTACCAATTACTACCATAAATTTATTAAGAATTTTTCAGTAATTGCTAAACCGTTGACCAACCTTACTAAGAAAGGGGCGGATTTGGAGAACTGGTCTACTGAGGCCATTACTTCGTTTGAAACACTAAAAAAGGCATTCAGTAGCGCTTCCATTCTGATCCAGCCACATCAGGAGAGACCTTTTATTGTGGAGGTGGATGCGTCTGAGGACGGCGCAGGAGCAGTCCTTTCACAAGGTCCTGTTAGTCTAACTAACCTGAGACCGTGTGCATTCTTTTCCAGAAAATTTTCTTCCACCGAGAGAAACTACAACATAGGGAATCGGGAGTTGCTGGCCATTAAGTGGGCATTTGAGGAGTGGAGGCATTTTCTGGACATTGTGTAACTGTTGTCACTGACCATAAGAACCTTATGTTTCTCGAATCTGCTAAGAGGTTGAATCCCCGTCAGGCTAGATGAGCACTGTTTTTTACTCGTTTTGAATTCTCCATTACTTTTAGGCCTGGAAGTAAAAACGTGAAGGCTGATGCATTATCTCGGAGCTTCCATGCTTTTCAGCCTACAGAGGCACCGCCTGAATCCATCCAGCCAGCAAATATCTTCGTAGCAGCCTTAACCCAAGATATCTCGGCTCTCATTAAGGCTGAACCACATCTGGCACCGGCAACCACCTGTCACGGCTGAGGATGGGGAAAACCCTCAGCCGTGCGGTGCCAGAAGATGGAAAGGTCGCTACTTGGCCAGAACCACAGAATTAGGGATCAGGTCACCTCCTAGAGCTTCCCTAATCTTACCCTGACTCCTAGCTGCATGAGCCGCCCTTGAAGGTAGGAGGGCTCATGCTCAGAAACCTCGGATCCCTTCTGACCCTCCGCCGATCCCTGAGCTAGGAGCTGAAGTGGCCAACCATGCTCAGGAACCTCGGATCCCTTCTGACCCTCCGCCGATCCCTGAGCTAAAGTGGCCAAGCTACAAGGGGAACAGAAACAACTTATGGCAATGGCAGGTAAATGCAACAAACACCACACTCACCTGCCACAGACAACAAAGCCTGGAACCCATGTGCAAGTGCTGCTGTCCAGAACACAAACGAAGACAGCACACACCACACATCACACAGGAACCCAGGATCATAAGCTGCAATAACAATGAGACCACACACACACACCTTCATAACACCATGTAACGTAATTTATGACCACAAGGGTGGCCCTCACTGACAGATGGTATTAGCCAGGAGGATGACTTCAGCTAACCATGGCTGAAGTACCCCTCAGAGTCTGGCATCCAGCAGGAGCTAAATAGCCCCAAGTGGCCACACCCACAGACACACACACCCAGTGTTCACAAACTAAGAAGGGAGTTAACCCTTCCTACACCAGGCAAGGGAAAAAGCCACTTAAAGGGGAAGTGTCCAAATAAACATCACACTGCAGCTGTTACCGCAGGCAACGACATGCGTGGCAACCATGTCCTGGGAGTCAGCCAGAAGGCAGAGACACTGCCACCACATGTACACAATACCAAACGTTGCCACGGGCAGCCACAGTGAAGGGAAGTGTCACAGTGCACACCTACATAAACCTCGTGCACACCAGACATACAAAGTGCATACATACACACACACCCAACCAGGTGTAACCGCATGCACTTGAGAGCAAGCTGCCTAGCAACATCTCAGGCTGCTATACTGCCAAGTACCAAATCATGTTGCCAGCGGCAACCACACGTGAGGCAACATACCAGCAGCCCTCACCATGTGGTTGACAACAAAACCAAACCGCAGGCAACTGCATGCGGATCCTGAGTCACGACCATGACCACAGTCGTGACACCACCCCAACAGATAAGTTGTTTGTCCCCATACAATTTCGTCTCCAGCTGTTGGGTGAGTGTCATGATTCTGCCTTTTGTGGACATCCTGGTTTTTAGGGCACTAGAGAGCTGGTTTCTAGATCTTATTGGTGGCCCACTCTATTTAGGAATGTCAAGTCCTACGTGTCAGCCTGTGAGGTTTGTGCTAGATCTAAGACATCTAGGACTCGCCCTGCTGGTAACCTACGACCCCTACCCATTCCCAGTAGACCCTGGTCCCATATCTCGATGGACTTTATAACTGACCTGCCGCCGGCGGAGGGTAAGACTGTGGTTTGGGTAGTGTTGTCGATAGGTTTAGCAAGATGGTTCATTTCATTCCTCTGTCTAAACTCCCGAATGCCAAGACCCTGGCGTCTATTGTTGTGAAAGAAATTGTACGGTTACATGTTATCCCGGAAAATATTGTATCTGACAGGGGTGTGCAGTTTGTGTCCAAATTTTGGAGGGCTTTCTGTCAAAGATGTCAGATTTCGTTGTCTTTTTCCTCCGCCTACCACCCTGAGAGTAATGGGCAGACTGAACGCCTTAATCAGTCTGTGGAACAATTCCTGAGGTCGTATGTTGCTGATGACCAGCAATTATGGGTTAAATACCTTCCGTTGGCTGAATTTGCTTTGAATAACCGTGTTAATTCTTCTGCTGGGGTCTCCCCTTTCTTTTGTAACCATGGTTTTCATCCCCGTTTTCATTCTGGGTCATCCGTCTCCTCCTCTAACCCTGAAGCGGATAAACTCTCCTCCGAACTGTGCACAGTTTGGGCCCGGGTTCAATCGAACCTAGAAAAGGCTCAAAGTTATCAAGGCCGATAGGAGACGTTCCAAGGGGTTGAACTTTCAGGTTGTGGATAAAGTATGGTTGTCCTCCAAGAATCTATCTCTCAAGGTAGCTTCTAGAAAATCTTCTCCTCGTTTTATTGGACTGTATAAGATCACGGTGGTGATTAATCCGGTATCGTTTAAGTTGGAGCTGCCCGAGTCGTTCCACATTCATAATGTATTTCATAAATCTCTACTTAAAAAATATTTTGAACCTGCTGTACTGTTGAAAGCCTCGCCTCCGCCGGTTCTTGTTAGTGATGCTGTCGAGTATGTGGTGTCTAAGATAGTGGATGTGCGCTGGCCACGTCACATGACCCTCAGACCACACTATAAATACAGGCAGCCTGCTGGCACAGGTTGCCTGTTAATTCTAGGTTCCTGGCTATTTGTTGGACTACTGAATACTACCTGATCCTGTTCCCTGACGATCCTTTGCCTGCTCCTCCTGTACTGAGCATCTCTCCTGGTATCCTGCCCCCGGCTTCCACCTGCCGATTTTTTGCGGACTCCTGTTGTACTTCGTTTCTCTCCTGGTATTTGACCTCGGCTTTTCCTGACTATTCTCTGCTCATTCCTTAGTACTGCGTAGCTCTCTAGGTATTGACCCGGTCTGTTCACGTTCCGTTATTTGTCTTGTCTGTCTTCCCAGCACGTATCCTAAGTTAGGGACTGCCGTCTAGTTGTCCCCTGTCATTAGGACTTGCGAGGCAAGTAGGCAGGGCCAAGGGTGAGGGTGGAGCGCAGTGGTCACTATCCTCCCCCCTGTGTGTAGTGTACGTGACCGTCACAGAAGCACAATGTCCATGTCGCTGAAAAGTGGCGGGGGTGCCATGCAGACCAAATGGTAACACCTTATATTGATACAGCCCCTCAGGTGTAACAAATTCAGTTTTCTCTTTGGCAACCTCCGTTAAGGGCACCTGCCAGTACCCTTTCATGAGGTCCAAAATGGAAAAGTACTGTGCTTGTCCTAACCTCTCGACTAGGTCATCCACCCGGGGCATGGGATACGCGTCGAACTTAGAAATATCGTAAGTTTGGGTATCAATACTATAGGACTGGCCCACTCAGTTTTTGACTCCTCATTGATGTCTAGCTGCAAAATTAGCTGCATCTCCTCCGAGATGGCTTGTTGCCGAGCTTCGGGTACCCGGTATGGATTTCATATTTTTTTTATTTTTAACTTCTTTGTTGAAAATAATGTATACATACATGAAGAAATGAATAACTAGTATACTGCTAATGCATATACAATCAATATATAACTGTAAATAATTTGGGTTAACATAGACAGGAGCTGAAAAGTTACTAGGCCATAAAGGATATACCGTATTTTTCGCCCCAAAAGATGCATTTCCCCCCCCCCAAAAAGTGGGGGGAAAATGCCCCTGCGTCTTATGGGGCGAATGCTGCCATTTTACATCGCAGTCTGCGATGTATCAGCTGGATGGGAGGGAGGAGGGGCTGGTGTCATGCAAATGCAGCGGGGTCGGTGCGGTCACTGTACTCCGGCCCCGCCGCTCACTCACTTCCTTAATGCCTAAACCTTTTATAATAATAACTTTAATTGAAGTTCTGATCCCCAGCCCCATCTGTACTAAAGTAGGCGGCGCAGGCACGTGACATCAGTAAGTTACGGCCGGCCGCCCGCCCTGCTCTGCCTGCTACAGGACATTTAGTAACTACACCAAATGAACAAAGGGACACACATATAAAATAATTGCAAATTTTATTAAGTAATTGACATTACAAGAAACATAAAGAAATAGTATTAGCAGCAGCAATGCAGGCTAGCGCTTCTAGCGCTGCAACAAGCAGCTCGTTTGCCGGGCAAGGAGTACACCTGATCCCAATACAGGGGAGACTCCAAAAAGAACATAGGTGCCGCATAAAGTAGGCAATATTCGAACAACCCCCAATAAGATGTGAAAAATCCTACTCAGGTATACAGAGACTACACTAATATAAGCAAATGTGAGGGCCAGATACAAAGTACCTAAAAAAAAAAGGCCATAGACAGTGTTAGAGACAACAGTAATAGTGATGACTGGAATAGTAAAAACTAAAACATATTACCTAAAGTTTAGTTGGACCATAAAAAGGATCGGACCCTGGACCAGCAAAGAGCGCACCCCGACGCGCGTTTCGCTCCGCTTTTTCAAGGGGTGTATATGATATGATAGATATACGCCCCTTGAAAAAGCGGAGCGAAACTCGCGTCGGGGTGCGCTCTTTGCCGGTCCAGGGTCCGATCCTTTTTATGGTCCTACTAAACTTTAGGTAATATGTTTTACATTTGCTCATATTAGCGTAGTCTCTGTATACCTGAGTAGGATTTTTCACATCTCATTGGGGGTAGTTCGAATATTGCCTGCTTTATGGGGCACCTGTGTTCTTTTTGCAGTCTCCCCTGTATTGGGATCAGGTGTACTCCTTGCCCGGCAAACGAGCTGCTTGTCGCAGCGCTAGCCTGCATTGCTGCTGCTAATACTATTTCTTTGTTTCTTGTAATGTCAATTACTTAATAAAATTTGCGATTATTTTATATGTGTGTCCCTTTGTTCATTTGATGTAGTTATAACTTTTTGTCACACAATTGATTCATCTTGTTGATGATTAAGTAGGTTGTAGGACATTTAGTAAGTAGTACAGATAGGGCTAGGGATCGAAACTTCAATTAAAGTTATTATTATAAAAGGTTTAGGCAATACAGCAGAGAGTGAGCGGCGGTGCCGGAGTACAGTGACCGCACCGGACCAGCCGCATTTGCATGCCACCGCCCCCTCCCACAGGTTTAGCTCTGGTATATTAGGGCATCTGTGGATGCCACTATTATGGGGTGGGGGATATGTGGATGGCACTGTTATGGGGTGGGGGATCTGTGGGTGACACATATATAGCAGTGCCATCCACAGATCCACCCCCCATAACAGTGCCATCCACAGATCACCCCCCATAACAGTGCCATCCACAGATCACCCCCCATAACAGTGCCATCCACAGATCACCCCCCATAACAGTGCCATCCACAGATCTCACCCCCATAACAGTGCCATCCACAGATCCCCCATAACAGTGCCATCCACAGAACCCCCCATTACAGTGCCATCCACAGATCCCCCCATAACAGTGCAAACCACAGATCCCCCATAACAGTGCCACCCACAGATCCCACTCATAACAGTGCCATCCACAGATCCCCCATAGTAGTGTCATGCACAGACCACCATTAGTTCAAAACCCACCAAAAAATATTTTTTTCTTATTTTCCTCCTCAAAAACCTAGGTGCGTCTTATGGGCAGGTGCGTCTTATAGGGCGAAAAATACAGTAACACTTAGGAGGCTTTAAGCAAAGGCTCCTAATTTGTTGAGCTTGTTTAGCTTGTTTTTGGGAGGGAGGAATATTCTCTTAAGTTCAATCAAACTTTCTGTATACGGCCCATTTTCGCCAGTGGGATTTAAACTGATTAATCTTATGATCTTCCCAGGCAGCTATTTCCTCGAATCTGTACAGTTAGTCCACTTTACTGATCCATTGGGACATAGGAGGGAGGTCAGTGGACAGCCAATAGCGAGAATTAGTAAATGGGCGGCACTCAGTAGGGACTGATAGAGAGGGGGCGGGTTTCCTGAGTCGACCCCAGGGGGGTCTTCTTAATATTAAGGTTGAAAATACTGTTAGCTCTACTGAAAATCTCCGACCACCAGTTCTGTATGGTAGGGCAGGTCCACCAAATGTGAAAATAGGTTCCCCTCTGGGTCAGACATCTCCAACAAGAGTCCAAATTGTCTGGGCTATAAAGGCACGTTATTTCTGGGGTCTTGTACCAACAAGTCAGGATTTTATATCTGTTCTCCTGTGTTCGTACACATCTTGACAACGTATGAGGTTTGATAAGGAGTTGTGATAGGTTTGTTTGGGTAATAGAGGCCCCCAAGTCTCTCTCACAGAGACCAATGTATGCCGGTTTGGGCATGAGTATTGGGGTGATTAGTTTTTTATATACATAAGATATCAGTTTTACTCTTCTGTCGTGATCTGAGATGAGACCCTCGAACCATGTTAGCGGTCGTAGGAGCGCACATCTAGGGGCATTTTTAATGATAAATGATCTGAGGCATGATACCAGGGGTGGAGGAAACTTACATTCTGGGAAAAGTTGTGAGATCTTTTCTCCCTGCAGGAGGTCTCCTTCGTCATTATATTGTGATATTACCCCCATTGTGGAGTTTCAAATGGATTGGGGTAAGCTTTTTAATAAGGTTAAGGGGGCAAATGATAATATGTCTCTGATTGGTATTTGGGGTGAATGGAGGGGAATAGCAAGATTGGAAGATTGTATCCAATTCCATGCTGAAAGAGTAGCTTTAATAATTGTGTTGGGTGGCTTATCCAGGTTGAGTAATGTCAGGACTAACTAGTAGGCTTGAAAAAGGGGAGTTCAGATCAGTCTGTTCCATAGAGACCCAAGATTTCTCCTCTGGAGTATTGAGCCAGCAGATCAATCTCGTGAGAAGGCTAGCCCTGCCATAAAACTCAGGATCCAGGAGGGCTATCCCACCATTATGCTTAGGTCTACTGAGAGCGGAGTATGCTAGGCCACTTTCCTGCCCAAAAGAAAAGGCTAATCTTGTGTCTCAATTCGGTATAATAAGTCCTCGGGATAGGAATTGGCAGAACCTGTTGGAGGTACGTTAGTTTGGGTATTATAAGTGATGTGACAATGTTTTCTGCCGAACCAGGATAATTTGAATTTATCTAATGTAGACATTTTGTCTTTGATGGAGTGTAGGAGGGGGGCGTAGTTAGGTTGGAAGAGTGAGGAGGGATTAGGGCTGATCTTTACATAGGTAATGTGAGGGGTATTCAAGTTAACCGGGGAGTTGGTTTTTAGATCTTTCCTAATTGATTCTGGAATGTTAATGCTTAGTATATGTGATTTGTTCATATTAACTTTGAAATCGGAAAGAAAGCTAAATCGAACGAGGCAGTTGTAGATGTGTGGTAGGGCCTTAATTGGGTTAGTGGTCATGAGTAGATCGTCAGCAAAGGCGGCGACCTTGTGGCTCTGTTGTCCTAAGAGAAGTCCTTTAATTTCTCTATTACTTATGATTACCTGAAGCAGGGATTCCATCACCAATATAAAAAGTAAGGGTGAGAGTTGGTAGCCCTGTCTAGTGCCATTTCGTATGGGAAGGAAGGGGATAAAGATTCATTTATAATGATTGAAGCTGAGGCGTGTGTGTAAAGGGAGAAGGTGGCCTTATGAAAGGGATCAGTGAGGCCAAACACAATCAGTACTTCTCTTATGCAGTTCCAGTTAACTCTATCAAAAGCCTTTTCGGCGTCTGTACTGATAAGCACAAGAGGGTGTTTTGTCTTTTTGGCTTGGAAGATGGCGTTCAGGACTCTAGTCAGGTTGTCCTTGCCCTCCATGCCCTGAACAAAACCTACCTGGTCTCTATGAATTAGATATGGGAGGAGTTTACATGATCTGGTGGCCAGCATCTTTGCAAGTAATTTCAGATCTAAGTTTAAAAGGGAGATTGGACGGTAGTTTGCACAATGAGAACCATCTTTCCCTTCCTTAGGGATCAGAGTGATGTGAGCCCTAGTCATGTCACCAGATAGTGGGACCCCAGTTAGAGAGCTATTGCACAATGAGAGAAGTTGTGGGCCCAGCGTTTTGTGGAATGTGCGATAGTATAGGGCTGGCAGGCCATCTGGGCCTGGGCTTTTCCCTTTGGGTAGCGCTTGTAGTGCTTGTGGGCAGTAAGAGAGAGGTGAGAAAGGATGTTATTGTCTCCTTGGGGGGGGGGGAGGGGTGAAGTTCACCTCCAACTTCTCTTAAGTTGTATAACGAGGAGTAGTATTTTTGGAATTGTGCAATGTCAGGGGTAGCAAAAACCTCCTTGCCTTCGTTGGTTTTGACTCTTTGAATATAGTTGAGGGATTTTCTCTGTTTGATATGTTGCATCATAAATTTGGAGGCCTTGTCACCATAAGCGAAGTATTTAAATTGTGAGTGGAGATAGTACTTGGCTGAAGTTACGTTCAGGAGGTTCTTTAGGGAGACTCTCAATTCGGTAAGTTCAGTCAGGTGGATATCAAGAAGGGATTGAACTACATATGAACTGGCCTCTCATATACGCTTTATGGGTATCCCACACTATGTGTGGAGAGGTTTTCGGGAGAGAGTTCAAGGAGAAAAACTCCTCTAATAGTCCAGTAGTTTCCCTGGAGCTAGAAGCTGTTCATTCAACTGCCACCTGACAGCACGTGGTGCTAAAGAGGGAGCTAGAATGGTGAGGAACACAGGAGAGTGATCGGATAGGAGCATATTGCCTATTTGGGCTCTAGAGCAAAGATGCAGGTGTTCTTTGGATATAAGTAGGTAATCGAGCCTTTGATATGAACCATGTGCAGAGGAGAAGCAGGTGTAATCATATCTGGAGGGATTTAAAAGTCTCCAAGCATCACATAGAGAGCCCTGCTGCAATTTCTTTTTTAAGCTTTTAAGAGCCTTGGCGTAAATCGCCGATTTCCTGGATGTAGAGTCTAGGGAAGGCTCTAATTTTAGATTGATATTTCCTCCAAACACCACCACACCCTCTCTGTATTTCTCCAGAAGGGAGAGGACTTCAATCAACCAGGGGATTTGATTGACGTTGGGCGCATACACATTCATGAAAGTATACATTTGATTAGCTATAGAGCCTTTTACAAGGATATACAGTATCTACCCCCTGCATCCTGGACATGTGGTGAAACATATGTGAATGGGAGGCCCTTTCGGATTCCGATGCTCACACCCCGGGAGGCGGATGAATTTGACCCACAATGGAACCATTGTGAGAATAAAGAGTGAGATAGGTTGGGGTATTTGCCAAATTTAAACTGAGCATTTTTCTTTTTTTGCGTAGGAGAAAATCTGGCTGCGTTTTAAAGGGGAATGCAACCCTTTGACATTGAATGATGTTACACAAATGTCAGCCATTAGGTTGCGAGTGGGTGAAAGTGTATAATTCTGATGCGTGACATTTTATATGGGTGTTTGGTTTAGTGAAGTATTACTTAGCCTCCTGAGGTGGAGCAGAGGCATTCCCTGGACAACTCCATCTTTTCTGGGCTGAAGATAATATTATATTGTTTCTCCTGTCAATAAACGGAAAACAAAGAACATAAAGACGAGAACAAATCCAATAAACATTTTGAGCATTAGAGCATTCCTGCTCTGAAAGCACGGGGTTGGGGGGGGGCGGCAAGGGTACACATCATAGTGTAATGTAGTGTAGCACCCTCTCTTAAATCTTAGGCTTGGGGCCCAGCTTGGCTAGGGGCTTGGTTTTAGGATGGGGGGGGGGGGACATGAGTCAAATTGCTAATATTAGAATGAATTAAGGTAAACACTTATATTATGTGGAAATGTTGCTTGCTTGTGCAGGAGCGTTATGTTGGAGTCGCTGATGTGTGGTAGAATTCTTCTTAGTCTTCGGTGAGCAGCAATTACTTTGGGGTTGCAGTGTGGCGACTTCTCCTGGATCTTTGAAATTTTTGTGTGCGAGGTGTCTCCCAGGGAGCAGCCGTGGGCAGGTTTGGTAGGGCTGTAATATCTTGGACAGTTTCCCAGCTTTCAATGGGCAAAGGTAAAATCTGTACATGTTCAGATCACAGTGTGAAAAAATAAATTTTCGGCGCCCATTATGAAGAAATAATAGTCCGAAGGGAAACAGCCATCTGTAGATGACTTTGTTGGTTCGTAACCAGTCAGTGAGCGGTTTTAATGCTCTACGTTTCTTCAGTATGGACTGGGCTAGGTCTTGAAAGATGGTGATGGGACTATCTTCTCAGATCTGAGGGGTGTTTCTTGCACTATTGAGTATTGCCTCTTTGACTGTGAAATGTAGAAATTTGCAGATTACATCCCTTGGAGGTTCTGTGGGTTGAGGTTTGGGGAGTAGTGCCCTGTGTGCTCGTTCTATGATGACCTCATGTGAGGAGTCTGGTCCGAGTAGTTTCAGACATACAGTATATGCATTACAGTTTCAGGTACTTCTTCGGGGCCCACGGACTCAGGAATGCCCCTGAAGCGCAGGTTATTGTGCCTGCCCCTGTTCTCTTGATCCTCTAACAATGTGTAGAGAGAGTTCAGATGTTTCTGGTGCAGGGCCATGTCAGGGGAGACTGCACTTTGGTGTGTAATAATTACAGTTTGGGCCTCCTCCAATACTTCCACTCTCCTCCTTATATGGCGCATGTCCTCTTTGATGGAGGTGGGGTCGGATCTGAGAGGCCCCAGGGCTTCAGCCAGAGCTTCTTTTAAGAAGGACCTTGAAATGAGGAGGGTGTCAGCCCCTGGGGAATCCTCTTTGCGGTATTTTGTTTGCTCCCTGGAGCACGTGGCGTCTTGGACGCCATCTTGAATTCCTTTGCCACATAGGTCTGCACGGTTTTTTAAATAAACTTCTCCATGTCTCCGGGCTGGTTCAAAGTTTTGGCTTGCCCCTATGGATCATTGGGTCTGGAGCCACCGATCTTGACCATGCTGGGTCCGAAGTGCTGGAAATTACATGCTTTTGAGGATATCGCTCACTTTAAGAACTGCACTTCACGCTGCCATCTATCTCCGGTGCAGGCTCCACCCCCCAGTCTTTATATTTTTTGATCTAGGTCCTACTAGAACTACATCTCTCATGTCTGCATCGTCCACTGGTGATCACAACACAACAGTGTGTGGAAGTTCAGCATCCTGTTTAGTGTGTACAGTAGAAACCCCGGTATGTTTTTTAACCTGACTTTTTCCTGAGGCTCAGTGACAATGTCATGCTGGATTATGGAAGTGCGTCCAGAAAAGTCAGAGAACACATCCGTGTTCCGACTAACGAACTCCCTGGCCCCCTGAGGCTGTCAGCAATTTTTACTGTGGCAGCCGCTTCTCTTGCATCAGACAGAGGGGCCAGAACCTCTTCTCTTAGAAAACCTGAAAAAAAAAAGCTGCGGGCTGTCTTCAGTACAGTTTTCCCTATCTTTCCACGGTTTGGGTAAATTCACATGGTAAACCTGCTCTGGCTTTCGCTGCCCTAGCTGGTGTAGTTTACATCTCTTACTGTCCATGGTCGGCACCAGGACCAAAACCAGATCACCCTGGTTAAAGATCCGGACCCGAACCTGCCAATTATAGACCCGACTCTGGGCTCGCTAAGCTGCCTCCATATGCTCCCTAACAAGAGGCAACACTGTCTCTATCCGATCTTGCATCTGTGTAACGTACTCAATGACACTTTTATGTGGAGTGGGTTGTTGTTCCCACGCCTCTTTGGCCACATCCAAGAGACCGTGAAGGTGGTCTGCCATATAGCAGTTCAACATATTTTTTAATGTTTAGTTGAACCTTTCTACCAGACCGTCCGTTTGCGGATGGTAAACGGACGTCCGTAATTTTATGTGCAGCAACTTACAGAGTTCCCTCATCACTTTGGAGATAAAAGGGGTCTGCTGGTCGGTCAGAAACTCTTTAGGTAGTCCTACTTGAGAAAACATCTCCATTAACTCCTTAGCTATGAGTTTGGCAGAGGTATGTTGCAGTGGCACCGCCTCTGGGTACCAAGTGGCGTAGTCTAGGATGACTAAGATATGTTGATGCCCTCTGGCAAACTTCGGTACTGGGCCTATGAGATCCATAGCTATTCGGTCAACCGTACCTTGATAATCAGGAAAGGTACTAGCAGACTACAGAAATGTGGCTGGGGGCTAGTTATCTGGCAGGTCGGGCAAGACTTACTAAACTCTTCCACCTCTCTGAATATGCTGGGCCAGTAAAACTGCTGTAGAATACGATCCTGAGTTTTCTGCAGCCCCAGGTGACCCCCGAGAACATGTTGGTGGGCTGGATCTAACACGAGTTTGCGATAAGCCTTGGGGACCAACAACTGTTCAATAGACTCACCCTGTAGTTGGTTTACCCGATACAACATATCCTGATGAACCACAAAACGGGGAAACACCGACTCTGCCCCAGGTTGTTGTGGTTCACTATCTACTATTAACACATTTTCCCAGGCTCGGTATACTGTTGGGTCCCGACGTTGGGCGGTACCAAAATTATCCACGGAGACATTGATGTCTGCCAATTCAGGACCCGGCTGCCAATTCCTCCATGTCTCCCACCATCACACTTAGCGGGGTTGTCTCCGCCTCTTCCACCAAAGTGGCAGTCACCCCTACCGCTGGCCCTTCGATCTCGGGTTCCCAGGGTTCTGGTCCCTCCCCTGAGCAGGGCCACTCTGCTAGGGTTACCCCTGTTTCATGGGTATCGGTAATTCTAGGAGCAGGCCACAGTGCCGGGAAGCCTGCGATGTCTCTCCCCATTAGTTCATAGTGTAGATTGGTGTCGACGGACATCTCGTGGGTCCACCTGCCTGCAACAATGGATAGACACACCATAGCAGTGGGGTAGTTTTTTAAGTCTCCATGAATACACATTACCCCGACTTTCCGGCCAGTATACTCAGCGGGCCGTACCAGTGTAGCCCTTACCAGGGACACCAGACTCCCTGAGTCCAGCAATGCCACAGCCAGAGTGTTTCCTACTTCCATCTGGCACAAGTGGTTGTTGTCTATAGTCTCTGGGGTCCTGGAGGCGCACAGCTTCTGGGCATATAATGAGTGGCGGTAGCCATAGTTAGTGTCCATGCGCTCTCCCCGACGGGGACATCAGCCCTTACGTGGCCAGGCTCCTGGCACCGCCAGAAGACTATCGGAACCGGGTCCATAGGGGGTACATCCCGGGCGGTTTTGTTGGCACAAGTCGCCTGGCCTGGGCTGGAGATTTTCAGGGTTTGACTGCCCCCCTCCCAAAAGAACCCCCCTGTAGATTCCTGGTAGCCTTATAGCGTTCCACCAGGTCCACCATCTCAAGGGCATTACCAGGAGACACATGGCCGATCCAGTGCTGGGGAGGGTATTGCAAAGCCCTCCAGAATACATCAGCCAAAAGACGGTCCTGCATAGCAGTGGAACTCAGCACGTCAGGCTGCAGACATTTTTGCAGCAGGTGTAATAGATCATAATACTGAAGTCTCGCGGGTTCAGCCTGGTTAAACTCACACCGATGCACCCGCTGGGCCCGGACCGACACATTCACCCCCAGTATTGCCAGAATCTCACCCTTTACTGTCGGGTAATAGGCCGCTTGATCATCCAGTAAGTAAATACACCTACTGGGGTCCTGATGCCAGAAACGGAGCGACGATCTCAGCCCATTGATCTCGGGGTAGCTTCTCCCTCACGGCCACCTTTTCGAACACTGCCATATAGGTTTTAACGTCACCAAATGGGGTCTTCTTGGGGATTGCAGCACGGACCGCTTTCCGGGCATCAAGGACGATCTGGGATGCTCCTGCTGCCTTTAAGGCCATCACATGTTGTAACAGCAGCTGTGTCACAGTCATTACCGCTGGCTGTGACCTTCTGTCTATGCTCTCGCTGCAGCTCCGTTCCTCTGTATTATTTGTGGTTCTGTATGGGTTAACTCCCCTGTGTTCCTATTAGGAGTTAATCCTCTGTCTGCTCCATGGGTGTGGTCTCTCTGCTGCACCCATGGAACCTGTATATAAGGCTGAGGTTTCCTCAGTTCTGTGTCAGCTCTCCTGGTGTGTGTTGTCTTGTCCTGCTCCTGGTTTGTACTCTCTACCATGCTGCTGACCCATGGGATCCGTGTCTGTTTGCCTGTGCTCTGTGGGTTTCCCTACTTGTTCATTTACGTCCTTTCCCGTCCTCTTTAACGTCGTCTGTCTGTTATCTGTTCTGGTTATGTTTTAGTTACTTTGTGTTTATTCTGATGTCTGTGTTCAGCAAGCCTTTGTAGCAGAGTGCCATGACAAGGCCATGCAGTTTACTACTGGTGGAGCAAGTCCTTCTCTGCTCATTGCCACTCCTGCTCCCTTGCGTGAACTCCTGCTCGTATTATTAGTTCCCCTGTTTTGTATTCATATGTCTGTGTTCAGCAAGCCTTTGCAGCAGAGTGGCATGACAAGGCCATGCAGTTTACTACTGGTGGAGCAAGTCCTTCTCTGCTCATTGCCACTCCTGCTCCCTTGCGTGAACTCCTGCTTGTATTATTAGTTGCCCTGTTTTGTATTTACCTGTCTGTTATGTTTGCCTATGTGCCGTCGGTACCTTCTGGTACCTGTTGTCCATTCGCTCCTGCTGTCACTGTCTAGTTCACGCTCCAGAGTGGACCCTGGCAACTTCCTGCGGCAAAGTCTAACCCTACCATCTAGGGCTCTAGTGAACACCAGGAGTTGCTTAGTCATGCCCCTCTGGAGTATTACTAGACAGTGGCGCAGTGGGGGTTTTCTCCCACTGTGCTGACGGTACATAGAGCTCATGTTTTCTCTGTGCTGCCTTTCATGTTTTTGTTTGTGCAATAAACTCTTATGTGTCTGTACCTGATTTCCGTTTATTGCTTGACGACGCGGTGGTCTCTCCTGGGACCTCCAACTTGTGACAGAATGAACAAGTGAACTTTCACAGAGTTTTTTTTGTTCTGTTTTCTGCTTATCTGTAATGTGTGTGCTTTCTGTATTTCCCTCTTTATGCTGCCTTAGGTATCGGATTTGGTTGCCTTGGTGTACTGGCTGCGGTGTTCTCCGTGTATGCTGGTTGCCAGGGGTGACGTCCGGTTTAACCTTTTTTGCTTGCAGTTCTGCCTACGGCCGTGTTTTCCGTTATCGGCGCAGGTATCTGCTCCTGGGCCTCCGGAAGGGGGTGTCAGCATGTCTGACCAATCAGTTCTTGGCAGACATGCCATTCTCTGGAGGGAGAGTGGAGGGGGAGGTGTTAGCACACTGAAGTTCACCATGACTTTTGTGGCCGTGTAGGCTGGCTGCATTCCTCTTGGCGTACTGGCTGCGTTTACCGTGTAGGCTGGTTGCTAGGTGCTGCGTGCTGGCTGCGGTCGTCTTATGTGTTCTGCTTGTGTACCTCTGTACCCCTTTGATTCAGATTTTCTTAGTATTCCTGTCTGGTTCCCGTTCCTGGTCCCACGCCTCCGGAAGGGGGTGTCAGCATGTCTGACCAATCAGTTCTTGGCAGACATGCCATTCTCCGGAGGGAGAGTGGAGGGGGATGTGTTAGCACACTGCAGTTCACCATGACTTTTGTGGCCGTGTAGGCTGGCTGCATTCCTCTTGGCGTACTGGCTGCGTTTACCGTGTAGGCTGGTTGCTAGGGGCTGCGTGCTGGCTGCGGTCGTCTTATGTGTTCTGCTTGTGTACCTCTGTACCCCTTTGATTCTGATTTTCATTTCCTGTCTGGTTCCTGTTCCTGGTCCTAATCCTCCGGAAGGGGGTGTCTGCATGTCTGGCCAATCAGTTCTTGGCAGACATGTCATTCTCCGGAGGGAGAGTGGAGGGGGAGGTAACTGCATGGTGCGGTTCACTTGACGTGTATGCCGTGTTGGCTGGCTATCTTCCCCTGGCGTACTGGCTGCGGACCCTCCGTGTAGGCTGGTTTTCAGGGGTTGGGCTGGTTGCGGTTGTCGTATGTGTTCCTGCCCTTGTACCTCGTCACCCCTTTGATTTCTGTCCCCTTGCCTGGTTCTGTTTGGTTTGTTGCCCCACTTCCTCCCGTTTTCTGTTTGAGGGGTGGGAGTGTCACAGTCATTACCGCTGGCTGTGACCTTCTGTCTATGCTCTCGCTGCAGCTCCGTTCCTCTGTATTATTTGTGGTTCTGTATGGGTTAACTCCCCTGTGTTCCTATTAGGAGTTAATCCTCTGTCTGCTCCATGGGTGTGGTCTCTCTGCTGCACCCATGGAACCTGTATATAAGGCTGAGGTTTCCTCAGTTCTGTGTCAGCTCTCCTGGTGTGTGTTGTCTTGTCCTGCTCCTGGTTTGTACTCTCTACCATGCTGCTGACCCATGGGATCCGTGTCTGTCTGCCTGTGCTCTGTGGGTTTCCCTACTTGTTCATTTACGTCCTTTCCCGTCCTCTTTAACGTCGTCTGTCTGTTATCTGTTCTGGTTATGTTTTAGTTACTTTGTGTTTATTCTGATGTCTGTGTTCAGCAAGCCTTTGTAGCAGAGTGGCATGACAAGGCCATGCAGTTTACTACTGGTGGAGCAAGTCCTTCTCTGCTCATTGCCACTCCTGCTCCCTTGCGTGAACTCCTGCTCGTATTATTAGTTCCCCTGTTTTGTATTCATATGTCTGTGTTCAGCAAGCCTTTGCAGCAGAGTGGCATGACAAGGCCATGCAGTTTACTACTGGTGGAGCAAGTCCTTCTCTGCTCATTGCCACTCCTGCTCCCTTGCGTGAACTCCTGCTTGTATTATTAGTTGCCCTGTTTTGTATTTACCTGTCTGTTATGTTTGCCTATGTGCCGTCGGTACCTTCTGGTACCTGTTGTCCATTCGCTCCTGCTGTCACTGTCTAGTTCATGCTCCAGAGTGGACCCTGGCAACTTCCTGCGGCAAAGTCTAACCCTACCATCTAGGGCTCTAGTGAACACCAGGAGTTGCTTAGTCATGCCCCTCTGGAGTATTACTAGACAGTGGCGCAGTGGGGGTTTTCTCCCACTGTGCTGACGGTACATAGAGCTCATGTTTTCTCTGTGCTGCCTTTCATGTTTTTGTTTGTGCAATAAACTCTTATGTGTCTGTACCTGATTTCCGTTTATTGCTTGACGACGCGGTGGTCTCTCCTGGGACCTCCAACTCGTGACAAGCTGGTTTATTTCTTACTGCTACTTATTAGCCTCCCACTGCTGCAGGTTAGCCTCCATGAGGGCTTTCACGACAGCTTCCATTTTGTCGAGGGACACGGGTTGTAATCTCGTTGGTTTGATGTAAGACCGTGCCCGGAAAAAAAACTAAAATATTTCGGCCTTCACGCCAGCCTCACTGTGCTTACCTGCATCCTTGGGGTTTTGCTCTGGTAGATAGGGTAAGCGGACGCAGTACAGAGGCAAAATACAAGTTCTTAACTTAAACTTCAGTGTTTATTCACACTTGCGGCAGTTGCACAAAACAGCACATCACTTTGCAGTCTTTGGTGTTAATTTACACACAAATGGAAAGTTCAGTTTGCACAGAACAACGTGTTACTTTGCAGTCTTTGGTGTTAATTCACACACAATGGAAAGTTCATATTACACAAGTCACCTTGTTAGCTGTTCTGCCTCCAGTAGTCCACAGCAGGCTTTAGGGGGCCTGTTTCCCCTGCACATGGGTCTCAGCTCTCCAGTCCAGCACAAAACCTCAGATCCCAACACGGAGACTCAGCTGCTGAGCCCAGCTGCCTATTTAAGGACATTTAAACTCTGGTCCGGTATTTGACCTCATCTGGCAGGAAACCAGCCCAGCCGCCAGGGGAGGGCTGGCAGCCTTAGTCCTGGGGGGCAAATCCAGTCAAGTGGCCCATTTTTAGCCCTGCCCATTATTAAAAGCCCCTTCTACATATAATAGGCCACTCCCAACACACACTGTACAGCTGACATTCTATAGTTGAGGCCTGTCTACACATCATACGGAGAGGGGAGGGTCTGTCCTGGCTGCACTGCCTGCTTATATAACAAGCTACAGCCAGGAAGCTCCTCCGCTCTCCTCCCTCCCCTGATCCTGCTCAAGGCTTGTGGTTCCCCCCCACCATCTGCCACTCGCCCGTGGCCTGCTGCCCCCTTTCGTTGTCCTCACCTAGCTCTGAATCCTCCTTCTGCAAATGTCAGGAGGAGGAGCCGGAGCATCTCCTCTCCTACATAGCACCACATACCTCTTACATCCAGTGATGTCACCTTTGATGTAGACGTTCTCTTTCCTCATCTTCTCCATTCAGACCAGACCGCCATAATGATTTTTCTGCCATCTCCTGTCTCTGCAGAGATTGAGAAACAGACATTAGTTTCCTGCCACCCCCAATACTATACTGCAGAAACAATCCCCCTGGAAATACTACTACCACACAGATAGTGCCCCCAATACTGTACCCGCTATGCCCCCAATACTATACTGCAGAAACAGTACCCCTGGGAATACTACTACCACACAGATAGTGCCTCCTTAAACAATTATTGGCACACAGTGCTTTAAAAAATAACTGCTTCCATACACTAATAGTATAAAGATAATGTCCCCCAAAAATAATTGTGCTAAGCTGATACTATGCCAGGGTGCCCCAAAGTAACAGTGCTCCCCAAAATCCCACCAATAGAAATAATTCTCTGCCAGAGCACACTTAGTAGTAATAATGCCCCTATAATGCCCTAGTAATCATGTTCCTCATAGCCCCCCAGTAGTAGTAAAGCTCCCCATAATACCCCCTAGTAGTACTAATTTTCCCTATAATATGACAGTACATGAAATACCCCGCTTAGTGCCCGCAGTTGAGCTAATGTCCCCATAATGTATGCCAGTATAAAATACCCCTATATAGTGCCCCAGTAAATGCCCTCATACTGCTCCTCTCCCCCTTCCCCATAGTGTCCCCCATAATATGCCAGTAAAAAAATGCCCCTTAGTGCCCCCAGCAGATGCCCCTATAGTGCTCCTCTCCCCTAC
Organism: Bufo bufo; assembly: GCF_905171765.1. Taxonomy (NCBI): domain Eukaryota; kingdom Metazoa; phylum Chordata; class Amphibia; order Anura; family Bufonidae; genus Bufo; species Bufo bufo. The sequence goes on from NC_053390.1 coordinate 362,222,340, forward strand.
AATGTAACAGTAAAAAAATGCCATTTCTTAGTGCCACCATATGCCCAATAGTGCTCCACTCCCCCATAGTGCCCCCAAATAATGCCCCATAGTGCCGCTCTCGCCTATAGTGCCTCCCATAATGTGCCAGTAAAAAATGCCCCTTTAGAGCCCCCACTTCCGCATAGTGCCCCAAATAATGCCCCTATAGTAACACCAGATGCCCCATAGTGCTGCTCTCCCCTATAGTGCCCCCCAGAATGTGCAATAATTAAAAAAAAGCCCCTTTAGAGCCCCCAGATACCCCCATAGTGCTCCTCTCCCCCATGGTGCCCCCCATAATGTGCCAGTAAGAAATGCCCCCATAGTGCCAGCTCCTCCAATAGTGCCAGCTCCCCTCATAGTGCCAGCTCCCCCCATAGTGCCAGCTCCCCCCATAGTGCCAGCTCCCCCCCATAGTGCCAGCTCCCCCCCATAGTGCCAGCCCCCTTATAGTGCCAGCCCCCTTATAGTGCCAGCCCCCCATAGTACCACCCCCCCAATAGTGCCAGCTCCCCTCATAGTGCCAGCTCCCCCCCATAGTGCCAGCTCCCCCCCATAGTGCCAGCTCCCCCCCATAGTGCCAGCCCCCTTATAGTGCCAGCCCCCTTATAGTGCCAGCCCCCCCATAGTTCCAGCCCCCCCATAGTGCCAGCTCCCCCCCCATAGTGCCAGCTCCCCCATAGTGCCAGCTCCCCCCCCATAGTGCCAGCTCCCCCTATAGTGCCAGCTCCCCCTATAGTGCCAGCTCCCCCTATAGTGCCAGCTCCCCCTATAGTGCCAGCCCCCCATATAGTGCCAGCTCCCCCTATAGTGCCAGCTCCCCCTATATTGCCCCCCATAGTGCCAGATCCCCCCATAGTGCCAGCTCCCGCCCATAGTGCAAACCCCCCCTATAGTGCAATCCCCCCCTATAGTGCCAGTTCCCCCCCCAAAGTGCCAGATTTCCCCCCATAGTGCCAGCCCCCCCCTATAGTGCCAGATCCCCCTATAGTGAAAGCCCCCCCATAGTGCCAGATCCCCCCCATAGTGCCAGCCCCCCGCAAAGAAGAAAAAAAAATATAAAACACTAATACTTACCTCCATCAGCAGCGATGCAAGCCTCTTCCGGCCTGGCTGTGTCCCTGCTGTGTGCTGCCCGGCTCAGGCGTCGCGATGATAATGACGTCATCGCGCTGCCTGAGCCGGCCTCTGATAGGCTGCAGGCATTAGTGCCTGCCTCTCCCTCCCCTTCCCCACAGCACATAGCACGCGCCACCTGTGGTGATCGGCGGTGCGGCCCTGAAGAATAAAAAATAAAAATAATTTTTTTTAAAGACGGGCGGCCCAGCGGCCGTTTATTTAGGGTGGCCTGGGGGGCAATTGCCTCCCTGCCCCCCGGCCCAGCCCGCCCCTGCCAGCCGCTTATGTTGGGAGGCAAATACCTGCCTTCCCAGACAAAACCCCTCGCTGTGACACACTGTTTATAAGAACAATTCGATTTCCAGATGAGTGTGCCTATCAAATCTACTATATAGGTTTACACAATTTTAGGCAGTGGGTTGGCCGATTGACAGTGCACCTTGTTCCAGGAATACAGAGGGGAGAGCAACTACAGTCAGGTCCATAAATATTGGGACATCTACACAATTCTAACATTTTTGGCTCTATACACCACAACAATGGATTTGAAATGAAACAAACATTATGTGCTTTAACTGCAGACTGTCAGCTTTAATTTGAGGGTATTTACATCCAAATCAGGTGAACGGTGTTGGAATTACAACAGTTTGCATATGTGCCTCCCATTTGTTAAGGGACCAAAAGTAATGGGACAATTGGCTTCTCAGCTGTTTCATGGCCAGGTGTGTGTTATTCCCTCATTATCCCAATTACAATGAGCAGATAAAAGGTCCAGAGTTAATTTCAAGTGTGCTATTTGCATTTGGAATCTGTTGCTGTCAACTCTCAAGATGAGATCCAAAGAGCTGTCACTATCAGTGAAGCAAGCCATCATTAGGCTGAAAAAACAAAACAAACCCATCAGAGAGATAGCAAACACATTAGGCGTGGCCAAAACAACTGTTTGGAACATCCTTAAAAAGAAGGAATGCACCGGTGAGCTCATCAACACCAAAAGACCCGGAAGACCACGGAAAACAACTGTGGTGGATGACCAACGAATTCTTTCCCTGGTGAAGAAAACACCCTTCACAACAGTTGGCCAGATCAAGAACACTCCAGGAGGTAGGTGTATGTGTGTCAAAGTCAACAATCAATAGAAGACTTCACCAGAGTGAATACAGAGGGCTCACCACAAGATGTAAACCATTGGTGAGCCTAAAAAACAGGAAGGCCAGATTAGAGTTTGCCAAACGACATCTAAAAAAGCCTTCACAGTTCTGGAACAACATCCTATGGACAGATGAGACCAAGATCAACTTGTACCAGAGTGATGGGAAGAGAAGAGTATGGAGAAGGAAAGGAACTGCTCATGATCCTAAGCATACCACCTCATCAGTGAAGCATGGTGGTGGTAGTGTCATGGAGTGGGCATGTATGGCTGCCAATGGAGCTGGTTCTATTGTATTTATTGATGATGTGACTGCTGACAAAAGCAGCAGGATGAATTCTGAAGTGTTTTGGGCAATATTATCTGCTCATATTCAGCCAAATGCTTCAGAACTCATTGGACGGTCTTCACAGTGCAGATGGACAATGACCCAAAGCATACTGCAAAAGCAACCAAAGAGTTTTTTAAGGGAAAGAAGTGGAATGTTATGCAATGGCCAAGTCATTCACCTGACCTAAATCCGATTGAGCATGCATTTCACTTGCTAAAGACAAAACTGAAGGGAAAATGCCCCAAGAACAAGCAGGAACTATAGACAGTTGCAGTAGAGGCCTGGCAGAGCATCACCAGGGATGAAACCCAGCAACTGGTGATGTCTATGCGTTCCAGACTTCAGGCTGTAATTGACTGCAAAGGATTTGCAACCAAGTATTAAAAAGTGAAAGTTTGATTTATGATTTTTATTCTGTCCCATTACTTTTGGTCCCCTAACAAGTGGGAGGCACATATGCAAACTGTTGTAATTCCTACACCATTCACCTGATTTGGATGTAAATATCCTCAAATTAAAGCTGACAGTCTGCAGTTAAAGGACATCTTGTTCGTTTCATTTCAAATCCATTGTGGTGGTGTATAGAGCCAAAAATTTTAGAATTGTGTCGATGTCCCAATATTTATGGACCTGACTGTATATACCCTTGAAATGTGATATATGATTGATTGCTATGGGCAACTAAGCCATTTCTACTTGAAACCAGTTTAATAAATGATCCCATATGTATTTACAAACTGTATATATTCACCTAGCTGTTGCATTACTTTTTCTGGACACTGTAGGCATTTTGTGTATGGACACTGTATGCATTACTATTTGGACAATGTTTATAATTATTTAACTAGATGATTTATTTACTATTTATATGGCTGTTGCGTAACTCTACACTTTAGCTGGATTCTGTATTCCCTTTTTTCTTGGATGCCATAACACTCTTTCATTAAAAACTGTGTAACACTGTCTGGATGCTGTATACTTTATTCATCTGCATTTTGTATGACATTGTTTAGTTTGTGGCACTGTATATTTGGCTGCTGTAATTACTGTATATTTGTAACGTATTCAAATTGTAACTGTCTAATAGGAGGATGGGGAAGAAAAGGGTGTAAGAGGGGTATCTGCCCAAGCCTAAACGGAGCTAAATAAACATTATATGCTGTTGAAATGGCCTAAATCCTATTTGGAGTCCACTGAGGAGAATAAGAGGTTTGGAACGTGTTGACCAAAGTATAGCAATTCATTAAAAAAGTTGTTTAACATGAGCAAGCCAGGGTGACCGTGTTTTAAGTAAAGCATCATGCAGCTAGTTCTGCCAGCTGGTCAACTCATCCATGTGAAAATTTGGTTCAGTTTTTCTATCCACTATTTTTCTGAGGGTGATTATGTTTGCAACTAAAGGAATGGTATTAAGCACTTTGCTAAAGCTAAAAGATGCATTAGAAGAGACGTTTTGAAAGGACAAAAGGCTGGTCTAGGTCTGAGGTGCTAACTTGTCTCATGTGATGCTCCACACTTGTTTGAAAACAAATGACTTGCAGGCATTGCCACCAGGGGTGGACTGGCCATAGACCCTACAGGGAAACCTCCTAGTGGGCCAATGCTCAGGGAGCCCCCTGAGCCCTCCTCAATACAGCCAGCCAGGTAAGTAATGATCTGACACTCTGCTTTTGACTCAGTTAGAGGAGGACAGAACGTGTCAGCTGGCATTGGCCACCACAGAGGTTTAGTTACTGGGGAGGAATTTTGTCCTGCTCTGACATTTTTTGTGATCACTGGGGTATTCGGTTCTGCTGTGACAGTATATTGTGCTGCACTGTGATATTTGGCACTACTAGCGTGGTATTATGTCCACTTGTATTGTCTTTGCCTTCTGTCTATTTTGACCTGCCTATAAGGGGCCACTTTTATTTATTTTTTTCCATGGCCACTTTAAGTTCCCAGTCCGCTCCTGATTGCCACCAAATATGGAAGAGGGAACCCACTTTTGCATAACATCTCCAGCACAACATAGTATCAAAAGGAAAACTGGTAAAAACCGTATTTTGACAGTTTTTTCCAGCGCTTGCTTGGAAAGATTCAGACCCAAGTCATCGGACAGATAAGAGGTTAACTTTTATTTGCAGGGTAGTCAATGCGTTTCGAGGGCTGGATTGCCCTCTTCTTCAGGACTGTATACACTTATGATACCTTGATGTCTCCTGTCCTTTTTCACTGCTCCTTTAACCCCTTAAGGACATAGGGCATACAGGTACGCCCTTGTGCCCTGGTACTTAAGGACACAGGGCGTACCTGTACGCCCTGTGTATATTCAATCACCGCCGCGCGGCGGGCGGTGATCGGAACCCCGTGCCTGCTCAAATCATTGAACAGGCACTTGGGGCAAATGCGCCGGGGGGTCCGGTGACCCCCCCATGTATGCGATTGCAGGAAACCGCAGGTCAATTCAGACCTGCGGTTTTCTGCGTTTCCGGGTTATTCGGGTCTCTGAAGACCCGATAACCCGGAACAGGATGGTGATGGTGGTGTGATTTCACTCCACCAATCACGATCCAGCGATCCTGAGTGGTGATGGTGACATCACCACTCAGGATCGCTTTCTGATTGGTCTGTGGGCGGTCCGGCGGCAGATTCAAAAGAGGCAGGCGCTACTCTCCTCCTCCTTTTGTGTTCCGGAGCCGGAGGAGAGAGGAGCTGCCTGCACGTGTGTCCGCCATCGCTGCCATCACCCCCAGGACCCGATCTCTGCCCCCAGGACCCGATCTGTGCCCTAGCACCCCCCATCAGGTACATAGGGACAGCACAGGGAAAGTTTGGTTTAGGCAGGGAAAAAAAGGGGAAAGTTAGTTTCTGAACTTTTCTGAACTTTGATTGCATCACCCTAAGTTAGGGTGTCTGGGGTCCACAGCACAGCTGTGTGACCCTAGACCCCCCAGGGGTGCTGCCACTTCCCCCCCACCCCCTGCCCCCCCCACACCTTTTTTGGGGTGCATTTTATTTATTTTTTTGGTTTACGCTGACTGTGGCCGGCACTTAGTGTCCGGCCACTGTTAGTGCATCGCACACCCCACCGCTGATCAACTTCGGACGGTTGATCAGCGGTTTTGAATTTTTTTCCCCACATTTTTTGCCCTTTTTTTAGTTAGTTTATTTTTATTTTTTTTCTGTTAGTTTTAGGGTTAAGTCCGCGAACACCCATGCCCCCACTCACACGCACACCAAATAAAGAGTTACACACACGTACATATACACGCAGACACACACTCCCCTATGGCCCGCCGGACGTTCTCGGTCGAGGAGGCATACACCCAGCTTGCCTCCGACTCCGAGAGTCCCAGTGAGGATGAGGATGACCCCACATTCCTGTTGTCATCCGCGTCCTCCTCATCATCTAGCGATGATGATGAGCCTCCAAGGCGGCGGAGACGCCGCCAGGCGGAGCAATGGGACCGCCATGTTAGGGACCCTGTGGCCCACACTAGTACGAGCAGCTCTGGGGCTCGTACTGGTTTCCCGGCCCACCAGTTAAATCCACCGGAGCACCCTGCCGGTGAACTAGTCTGGTGTAGCCCAGAGCGATACGAGCCCGTGATTCCTGATTTTGTAGGCCAATCAGGAATCCAGATTTCCACAGTGGGCTACACTGAATATGACTTTTTTTGTCATTTTTTCAGTGACCCACTGGTAAATCTGATGGTGGAGCAGACGAATCTGTACGCCCAACAGTTCCTCGCTCAACACCCGGGCTCCTTTTTGGCCAGGCCCGGTGGCTGGACGCCGGTCAGTGCAGCCGAAATGAGGACATTTTGGGGCCTCGTGCTGCATATGGGCCTGGTCAAGAAACCCAGTGCCAGGCTGTACTGGAGTGGGGACATCCTATACCAGACCCCACTTTACAGTACGGCCATGACACGCTCCCGGTTTGAGGCCATCCGGAAATGTCTGCATTATTCCGATAATGCAGCATGTCCCCCCCGAGGTGATCCTGCCCATGACCGTCTGTATAAGATACGGCCGGTCAGCGATCACTTTGGGGCCAAATTCATGGAGGCCTATGTACCTGGAAGGGAGGTCGTGGTTGATGAGTCTCTCATTGCATTCAAGGGGAGACTCATTTTCCGCCAGTATGTGCCCTCCAAGCGGGCGAGGTATGGCGTGAAGCTATACAAAATTTGTGAGAGTACCTCAGGGTACACTTACAAATTTTGTGTATACGAGGGGCGAGATTCCCGGATTCAACCCCCAGAATGTCCCCCCACTCCGGGTGTTACCGGGGAAACTTGTGTGGGACCTTATGTATCCACTGCTGGATAAGGGTTACCACCTTTACGTGGATAACTTTTATACCAGTATCCCCTTGTTCCGGTCCCTTGCCGCCAGATCCACGTCCGCTTGTGGGACCGTGCGGAAAAATCAATGCGGCCTCCCTGCCCACCCCCTCCAGGTACCTATCCCCAGGGGTGAGACCCGTGCCCTTACCACTGGAAACCTGTTGCTGGTCAGGTATAAGGACAAGAGGGATGTCCTTATGCTGTCCACTATTCATGGTAACGGCATCACCCCTGTCCCTGTGCGAGGTACCGCAGCAACGGTCCTCAAGCCCGATTGTATCGTCGACTACAATCGGTATATATGGGAGGAGTTGATCTCTCGGATCAAGTCCTCAAGCCATATATAACGCCATGCGCAAAACCCGGGCATGGTACAAAAAAGTACAACTCTTTTGTACTATCCCGAAGCGCTGGCAGCACAGGGACATTCCTCCAGTTCTATGAGGCAGTCCTCATGGCCCTGATCTTTTCGGACCGGGAAAGAGCAGGCCGGAGTACCTCGGGAACTGTAGGTGCCCGGATCGTCCCTGGCCAACACTTTCCAGGTGTGGTCCCCCATACTAGAAAGAAGGGACAAACCCAAAAAAAGTGCGGAGTGTGTCGCAGGAGGGGGATACGGAAGGACACGACTACTCAGTGCGACACGTGCCCCGATTATCCGGGCCTCTGCAGGGGAGTATCACACTTCCATGGAGTACTAAATTTATATCCCAATTTAGCACTGACATCGGATAAAAAAAAAATGGTTCTCAGACTTGAGACACCCAAAAAAACAAAAATAATTTATTAAAAGTAGACATATTAGGTATCGCCGCGTCGGTAATAATCTCCTCTATAAAAATACCCCATGACCTAACCCCCCAGATTAACACGGTCCAGAAAAAGAAAAAAAAATTAAAAAAGGTGCAAAAAAAGTTTTTTTTTTGTCACCTTACATAATAAAAAGTTTAATAGCAAGCTATCAAAAAGTCATATAGCCCCCAAAATAGTGCCAATAAAACTGTCGTCTCAACCCGCAAAAAATGAGCCCCCACATAAGATAATCGGATAAAATAAAAAAATAAAAAAAGACTTTTAGACTTTAGAGATACAAAAAAAAAATTTTGGTATCAAAAAGGATAATATAGTCTAAAACCTAAATCATTGTAAAAAAAGTAGACTTATTAGGTATCGCCGCATCCGTAAGAATCTCCTCTATAAAAATACCCCATGACCCAACCCCCCAGATTAACACGGTAAAAAAATAAAAATAAAATAGGTGCAAAAAAAGTTTTTTTTTTGTCACCTTACATAATAAAAAGTTTAATAGCAAGCGATAAAAAAGTCATATAGCCCCCAAAATAGTGCCAATAAAACTAAATAAGTAGACTTATTAGGTATTGCCGCGTCCGTAAGCATCTCCTCTATAAAAATATCCCATGACCTCACCCCCCAGATTAACACGGTTAAAAAAAAAAAAAAAAAAACGGTGCCAAAACCGCTATTTTTGGCACTTTTCCATTTCAATACGTTTTTTCCGGTAACAAAACAAGGGTTAACAACCAAACAAAACTTAATATTTATTACCCTGATACTGCAGTTTACAGAAACGCCACATTTGTGGTCATAAACTGCTGTATCAGTAAAAGGGAGGCCGCAAAAGGAAAGGACCGACATGGTTTCTGGAAGGCCGATTTTGATGGCCTTTTTTATTGACACCATGTCCCTTTTGAAGCCCCCCTGATGCCCCCCTAGTGTAAAAACACCCTAAAAGTGACCCCATCTAAGAAACTACACCCCTCAAGGTATTCAAAACTGATTATACAAACTTTATTAACCCTTTAGGTGTTCCTCAACAGTTAATGGCAAATGGAGATGAAATTTCAGAATTTCAATTTTTGGTAACCTTGCCTCACAAAAATGTATTATAGAGCAACCAAAAATCATATTTACCCTAAAAATAGTCCCCAAAAAATGCCACCTTATCCCTTAGTTTCCAAAATGGGGTCACTTTTAGGGAGTTTCTACTCCAGGGGTGCATCAGGGGGGTTGAAATAGGACACGGTGTAAATAAACCGGTCCATAAAAATCAGCCCTCCAAAAACCAAACGGCGCACCTTTCCCTCTACGCCCCGCTGTGTGGTCGTATAGTAGTTTACGGCCACATATTGGGTGTTTCTGTAAACGGCAGAGTCAGGGCAATAAAGATACAGTCTTGTTTGGCTGTTAACCCTTGCTTTGTTAGTGGAAAAAATGGGTTAAAATGGAAAATAAGGCAAAAATATGAAATTTTCAAATTTCATCCGCATTTGCCAATAACTCTTGTGCAACACCTAAAGGGTTAACGACGTATGTAAAATCAGTTTTGAATACCTTGAGGGGTGTAGTTTCTTAGATGGGGTCACTTTTAGGGAGTTTCTACTCTAGGGGTGCATTAGGGGGCTTCAAATGGGACATGGTGTAAATAAACCGGTCCATAAAGATCAGCCCTCCAAAAACCAAACGGCGCACCTTTCCCTCTACGCCCCGCTGTGTGGCCGTACAGTAGTTTACGGCCACATATTGGGTGTTTCTGTAAACGGCAGAGTCAGGGCAATAAATATACAGTCTTGTTTGGCTGTTAACCCTTGCTTTGTTAGTGGAAAAAATGGGTTAAAATGAAAAATTAGACAAAAAAATTTAATTCTTAAATTTCATCCCAATTTGCCAATAACTCTTGTGCAACACCTAAAGGGTTAACGACGTATGTAAAATCAGTTTTAAATACCTTGAGGGGTGTAGTTTCTTAGATGGGGTCACTTTTAGGGAGTTTCTACTCTAGGAGTGCATCAGGGGGCTTCAAATGGGACATGGTGTAAATAAACCGGTCCATAAAAATCAGCCCTCCAAAATCCAAACGGCGCACCTTTCACTCTACGCCCCGCTGTGTGGGCCTACAGTAGTTTACGGCCACATATTGGGTGTTTCTGTAAACGGCAGAGTCAGGGCAATAAAGATACAGTCTTGTTTGGCTGTTAACCCTTGCTTTGTTAGTGGAAAAAATGGGTTAAAATGAAAAATTTGACAAAAAAATGAAATTCTCAAATTTCATCCCCATTTGCCAATAACTCTTGTGCAACACCTAAAGGGTTAACGACGTATGTAAAATCAGTTTTGAATACCTTGAGGGGTGTAGTTTCTTAGATGGGGTCATTTTTGGGTGGTTTCTATTATGTAAGCCTCGCAAAGTGACTTCAGACCTAAACTGGTCCCTAAAAATTTAGTTTTTGTAAATTTCTGAAAAATTTCAAGATTTGCTTCTAAACTTCTAAGCCTTATAACATCCCCAAAAAATAAAATATCATTCCCAAAATAATTCAAACATGAAGTAGACATATGGGGAATGTAAAGTCATCACAATTTTTGGGGGTATTACTATGTATTACAGAAGTAGAGAAACTGAAACTTTGAAATTTGCAAATTTTTCCAAATTTTTGTGGGTGTGTTAAACAAAGTGTTAACTGTTTTCTCATCTTTACTTATATGTACTTAAACTATAATGTCCCTTTCCTTCAATGTCTGCTGTAAGTAAGTTTGCCAATGTGAGCAGTCTGGTATTGGGTTGCTCCACCGAGAGTAAAATGGATAGGTGCAAACTGCTAAAGATTCACCCAATCCAAATAAATAGTAATCAAATTAGTAGCAGGCACTCTAACATAAGGAGTCCGTATTTATTAGCTAAAATCACACACATAGATAAAAAGAATCATAAAAATGCATAGTGGTATACATCAACAAAGGTAAAATGTCAAAAGTTAAACTGATTGCACAATGAAATCAGGACATCAATGAACTTCTATAACAGTAAGATTGTCACTATTCTATATTGGAACTATATATTGATTCAATATCTTGATGGCAATAGTTGATCCAATAAAATGATAGATCCAGCCTCAATGGTAACCCACGAGGTGAGATATGGAAAATAGTTAGCGCCAGAAATTTTGGAGGTAGGGTACAGTCAATTTCTCTAGTCAGACAGTCTAGAAAAGTAGCAGCATCAAATTTATAATGAAGGACTTGTATATAGGCACTATCAGATCCTCACATATCCAGTGGGGTAATATGTTTGCAAGTAGTGGCACCAAGCATAAAGTGAAGGACCTGCATACAGGGGTATAAAAATCTCAGGCCGGTGTACCTAGACGCAGCGTCCAATGTGTTCTCCGGTACTAACACGGCGCTTACCTCTCCAGAAGTTTTCTCTCCCCCTTCGCAGTCCCGTAAGTCCTGCATGTTAATGTGCCTGTGTGCAAACCTTCGGCGTTCCACGTGAAATGGAAAAATGTGCGTTGCGTTTGCAGGTCCTTCACTTTATGCTTGGTGCCGCTACTTGCAAACGTATTGCAATGAGCCGGACCATGGTACGGTTAGGCGGGCGCCAAAGGACTCCTGGATCCTGGCTCACTTGCAATAAATGAGTGTTTTGCTAGTAGGAGTAATTGAGGGTTTTGGTAGCAATAATTGAGATCCAGACTTGGGATATAATTCAACTTGTCTTTACTCTGGTGCAGCATTAATCCATATTAGGTACAGCAATAGTCTTGGGTCCCAGCAGGTATTGGCAATATGTGGCAGGGATTACTATCGCTTCTGCTTGTATCATATGCATGGAGAATATGGCAGGAATCTATATCTTCTGCTCTGTCTATCTTCTGCTGTGTTGGGGACTGACTAGCTGAGGAGGAATTTGGCTTCTCCTGGTCTCTGGATAGTTACTCACAGTTAGCTCACAGGGAATGGTTCTTCCTGGAGATCTGGAGGTGGCTGCTTGCTTGTCAACCAGCTGAGGCTGAAGGCTCAGACTGGGGATGAAGATCTTTGGTCTCAGCCGAGACACGATCCTGGGTTGGGATCCCTAGAACTGGGAGCTCCTACCAGCACAGCCTTCCCTTAGCCGGGGTGACTGGCACACTCCCTGAACTTCCTTCTCTCCCCATGAGGCAGGACATGGGCCGGCCCACACCTCCTCAAAGAGGGGTGAGCTAAACTGGAATAAACTATTCCAGTCTAGATATGCTAAACTGAACTAAGGTCCTGCTGACACATTGCTGCCACCTGCTGGTGTACATGTAACAGGCTTAGAAAATTCACATTTGTGAGCAATATTACATAAAATCACATTAGATGACAAGGCACATTTTACCAACAAATAGTAGCGGGGGAAAAAGAGTTTAGTAACATAACTCTGGGATGTTACAGTATTACCCCACTGGATAAGTTAGGATCTGATAGTGCCTATATACAAGTCCTTCATTATAAATTTGATGCTGCTACTTTTCTAGACTGTCTGACTAGAGAAATTGACTGTACCCTACCTCCAAAATTTCTGGCGCTAACTATTTTCCATATCTCACCTCGTGGGATACCATTGAGGATGGATCTATCATTTATTGGATCATCTATTGCCATCAAGATATTGAATCAAAATATAGTTCCAATATAGAATAGTGACAATCTTACTGTTATAGAAGTTCATTGATGTCCGGATTTCATTGTGCAATCAGTTTTGACATTTTACCTTTGTTGATGTATACCACTATGCATTTTTATGATTCTTTTTATCCATGTGTGTGATTTTAGCTAATAAATACATACTCCTTATGTTAGAGTGCCTGCTACTAATCTGATATTACAAGTTTGCCAATGTATTTATATAATCTAGAAATATAAATATAACCTTTACGCCTCTTGCACATGACAGTATGGCTTTTTCAGTATTTTGTGAATCCACAAAAAAAATACGGATGACGTCCGTGTGCATTCCATTTTTTGCGGAACAGCTGGCCCCTGATAGAACAGTACTATCCTTGTCCATTATGCGGGCAATAATAGGACAAGTTCTATCTTTGAAGGAAACGGAAATACGGAAATGGAAGGCATACGGAGTACCTACCATTTATTTTTTGCGGATCCATTGAAATGAATGGTTCCGTATACGGAATGCAAAAAAATGAAATGTAAATGAAAAAAAAAAAGTTTGTGTGCAAGAGGCCTTATAGTCTGCTTAAAGGGACACTACCATCAATATTTTTAAACCCATATTAACAGCTAATATGTAAATATTCTATGTATTTTTTATATAAAAGACAGGTAGTTTTCTGGATATAATTTATTGAAGCCACTCCATGTATTCTACTTCATGTCTTGGCTCCTAACTTCCCCTTAACTTTCCCTTCCAGCAGCCGTAAAATAACAATGAAAACACTATATCTATAGAAGTTTATCTCTTTGTGATGACTGCTACAGAAGGGCAATATTTTGCACTTATGTTTTCAATGGGGTGCCAAAATGAAAAAAAATTTAATAACTGCCAAAAAGCTTAAATGATTATTGAGTTTAAAAAAACAACACTCCTTTCCGACAGAAGTGTCCCTTTAAGGATCTGAGACACAGTGTGACATAGTTACTCTAATCTCATTGTAGACTGCCCGATCCCCTGAAGACGCCATGTAGATGGCGAAACATGTCGGGGGGCAGTGTATAGGGTTTTAGGCTACAGAAGACTCTTCTTAAGTGTGATAGTAGGCAGACACTAGAAAGTAACAGGCAGAAACTGGAGCAAGCGCGCCACTACCAGTATAACAGCTATAGAAAGAAAGAAAATATAGCACACAAGGAGTAGCAGTAGATAGTTTTAAAGTAGTAGGTCAGATAGGAATAAGCATTCACCAATTATATAAGAAATCAATAATAAAAGTTACATTTTAACATTAAAATAAAACATGCACATGTCAAGAGTAGGCAATCAGTAGTCTAGTACTAAATGTAAAAAGAACATAGTTACAGAGAAGGCTACATTCTGCATACCCTTTTATCTGCAATCTGTATATGCCAATTATTGGGTTCTACACGGTATTTACCTGGACCATATATGTCCCTATGTGGATATTGTTTGACACTATTTATCTGGGCAACATATGACACCGTTTACCTGAATGCTGTATAAAACTATTTATAGAACTGACGTAGGTTTCAAATGCATTGGAAATTCTATATCTTGAATAATGACTGTCTATTCTCAAACATTTAAGAATGACCTGCATGGTGCAATTATTCAGATCTGTGTAGTTTTCATAACTGTATATAAGACAACCTAAGGGTGGGTTCACACTATCGTTATGGAGTCCGTTATGGCTTTCCGTTATAACAGGGTTATAACGGAACATAACAGAATCCATAAGATGGAAGGACGGATCCGTTTTGCTGCCCCTAGACTTGCATTATGACGGAATACAAAACGGACCCCTTTAAAAGGCATTCCGTTTGCTGTCCGTCCTAATAGAAGTCTATGGGATTAATAACGGATCCGTTTGATTCCAGTTATGCAAGACGGAAAACAAAGTCCTGTCGACAGGACTTTGTTTTGCGTCTTGCATAACGGGACCCAAACAGATCCGTTATGTTTTCCCATAGACTTCTATTCTCTTAAAGGCTTCCGTTTTGCATTCCATTCTATGGATTCTGTTATGTTTCGTTATAACGGAAAGCCATAACGGACTCCATAACGCTAGTGTGAACCCACCCTAAGATGTAAAACACAAAGAAAAAGTTAATGTAATATGTGATTGTAACCTCCACAACTTTTAGTTGGAATAAAGAGAATAATTCCTAAGCTTTGATTAAGTTTTGATTACTTTTCTTTTTCATTTGCACAAACTTAGGCCTCATGCACACGACCGTTGTGTGCATCCGTGTCCGTTGTTCCGTTTTCCGTGATTTTCTGCGGACCCATTGACTTTCAATGGGTCCGTTGAAAACTCGGAAAATGCACCGTTTGTCATCCACGTCCGTGATCCGTGTTTCCAGTCCATCAAAAAAATAGGACCTGTCCTATTTTTTTGACGGACAACGGTTCGCGGACCCATTTAAGTCAATGGGTCCGTGAAAAAACACAGAGGCACACAAGATTGTCATCCGCGTCCGTGATCCGTGTCCGTTTTTTTCCTATCATTTTCAAGCCAAACTTGACTTAGATTTTTTTTCACTTTTCTTGTCTGGTGATCCTCCAAAAATCAAGGAAGATACACGAAAAAAAAAAACTGACACGGATCACGGAACAACGGAACCCCGTTTTGCGGACCGTGAAAAAATACTGTCATGTGCATGAGGCCTTACAGAGTAAGTCTGTAATGCTGTTTGTTGATTTTGACAATTTTTATAAGGGTTGGCATTTTATTCTGAAAACAAGAGGGCAAGCAATTAAAGAACAGTTCACAGTGTGAATACATTCAAGTTATAGTAAAATTTATCTTTGGAAAAGCAAAAATAAGCTGGCAATTACATAACATTTTAGGTGACATTTATTTCTGAAAGTATTATTTATTTTACATTCCCCATGGTATACTTCTATGGCGTACTAATATTATGTTATGTAAATATGCTTTAACACGTTAAGGACCTAGGATGAGAATGCTCTTCCTAAAGGGCCTCTATTTAGTGCCCCAGGACGAGCATTCTCGCCCTGGGGTCCCCCCTCCCGCGTGCAGTGCCGCGATCAGTGGCAGAGATCCGGCTGTTACTGACAGCTGGATCCCTGCTGAATCCACCAGCATCGGTGATAATGCCGAAGCCGGTGGATTAACCCCTCATATGCCGCGGTCAGCACTGATCGCGGCATATGGGAGGTTTGCGCTCCCTCACCTCATCCATCGGGTCCCCGCACTGCTGTGTCGGGGACTCAATGGTTGCCATGGCAGCCTCAAGCCATTCCAAGGCTTGGGTCCCGGCATGTACTCTTTCAAGTAAAAGTTTCAAGTAAAAAATAGTGTCCTTTTCCCAAAATAATTTGCAATACCTAATATGTCTACTTTTCATTTTTTTTTTTTTTTTTTTTTTTTTTTTTTACAAATGGGAAAAGGACACTTTTTTTTACTTGAAACTTAATTTTTTTTGGGGTAAAACGTTATTTTTTTAAACTTTTTTTTTAACTTTATTATCGACCAGCTCTATAAAAATATAACAAAACCTAACCCCTCAGGTGAACACCGTCAAAAAAATAAAATAAAAACTGTGCTAAAAAAGCAATTTTTTGGTCACCTTATATCACTAAAAGTGCAACACCAAGCGATCAAAAAGGCGTATGCCCTCCAAAATAGTACCAATCTAACCGTCACCTCAACCCGCAAAAAATGATCCCCTACCTAAGACAATCGCCTAAAAAATAAAAAAAGCTATAGCTCTCAGACTATGGAGACACTAAAACATTATCGTATTTTTCGCCCTATAAGACGCACCGGCCCAGAAGACGCACCTAGGTTTTTGAGGAGGAAAATCAGAAAAATATATTTTGAACCAAAAGGTGTGCTTTTGGTGGGCTTTGAACTAATGGTAGCCTGTGAATGACACTATTATGGGGGATCTGTGTAATGGTAGCCTGTGAATGACACTATTATGGGGGATCTGTGGATGACGCACTGTTCTGGGGGATCTGTGGATGACACTGTTATGGAGGTCTGTGGCTGACACTGTTATGAGCGTCTGTGGATGGCACTGTTATGGGGGTCTGTGGATGGTACTGTTATGGGGGTCTGTGGCTGACACTATTATGGGGGTCTGTGGCTGACACTGTTATAGGCGTCTGTGGATGGCACTGTTATGGGGGCATCTGTGGATGGCACTGTTATGGGGGCATCTGTGGATGGCATGACACTGCTATAGGGGGGATCTGTGGATGACAGATAAATAGCATCTTATGCTATGTGTCATCCACAGATCCCCCCCATAACAGTGTCCCTGTGTATTGTGAATGATCCCCAATACAGGGGGTGGGGGCTGGCATTTACAGTAGTTTTGTAATGGCAGCAGGGCCCAGTGCAGTCATTGTATTCTATTGCACCGGGCCCCGCTCACTGTACTAATCGTATCTAACTGCAGGCAATGTTTAACTATAGAATATCTTCAATCCAGCTGTCTGTACTTACGACCATAGCAGGCAGGAGGCTGGGCTGACAATGGCAGCGTAACTCACTATGTCACGTGCCCACGCCGTCTGCTTCATTCATAAAGTGGGCGGAGCAGGCGCGTGACGTAGTGAGTTACGCTGCCAGTGCCCGCCCGCCCAGTCTCCTGCCTCCTGCCTGCTATGGACGTAAGTACAGGCTGCTGGATTGAAGATATTCTATAGTTAAGCATTGCCTGCAGTTAGATACGATTAGTACAGTGAGCGGGGCCTGATGCAATAGAATACAGTGACTGCATCGGGCCCCGCTGCCATTACAAAACAAGATGCCGGCCCCCAGCCCCTCCTCCCTCCTTGCTGATACACCTCCGACCGCGCTATGCAGCATGCGGTTGGCTGTGTATCAGTGTAAACGGTAGCATTTGCCCCATAAGACGCACTGCCATTTTCCTCCCACTTTGGGGGGGGGGAGTGCATCTTATAGGGCGAAAAATACGGTATATATTTTTTTGGTTTAAAAAATTATATTATTGTGTAAAACTTAAATAAAAAAAAAGTATACATATACATAAATATTAGCCCAGAGGAATTCCCCTCTTGAGGGGCAAAGGGTGGCAGCTGTCCCACCTCAGGAGGGAATTCGTCGAGGTCGGTTAACCGACCTCGACGAATTCCCTCCTAAGGTGGGACAGCTCAGGAGGGGAATTCCTCGGGGCCAATATTTAAGAATAAGGGGAAATTGCTTTAAGGAGGCAGAATTCCAGAGACAGGCGACCAACCTGAAAAAACGTTTTATGGATCGGGGTTACCCCATTGGCACATTAACACCAGCCTATAAGGCCGCAAAAGCTCGTACTCGTAGTTCCCTCCTTACCCCCAACAAGACAAGCAGCAATGATAATGTGTCTCCAACAGAGATCCAGGAGACACGTTTAATCAGTACGTTTAATGAGGCCTCTACAGGCATAAGAGAAATAATTGCTAAACACTGGCATGTATTCAGGATGGACCCTGACCTCTGTGCCACCATAAAAGAACACCCAAGTATAACATACAGGAGGGGAAAAAGTGTACGTGACTGGACGGTGAACAGTCATTTCTCCCCAAAACCAGCACCAAAAACTTGGCTGGAAAAGGGAATTCATGGTAACTACAGATGTAGTGGGTGCATAGCCTATAAGTACATGCAGTGCGGAAAATCTTTTAGGAGCAGCAATATGGGGAAAACATATGTTATCAGGGATCTGATAAACTGCAAAACTGTAGGAGTTGTCTATAAATTCACATGTTCCTGTAACAAGGAATATGTTGGCAAAACAAAGAGGGTGCTGAGAAGGAGGATTGGCGAGCATATAAGTGACATCAATAATTGCAGGGACACCGCAGTCTCGCACCATGTACGCATTGAACATGGTGGGGACTTGAGGTGCCTCTCCTTTATGGGCATCGAAAAAGTGAAGCCACCATTAAGATGCGGCGACTGGGATAAGAGAATCCTCCAATGTGAGGCGAGATTGATTTTCTATCTGAAGACGGTATATCCCAATGGCCTCATTGAACAACAGAGCTTTACATGCTTTATTTGAATGACCAATGATGATGATGGCACGACTGCCTTAGTACTATAAAGATCTGGTTTATACACGGTGGCGTGTCGTCTGTGTGACCACTAATGATAATATAATTGGTAATGATTTAATCTGTGTAGGAACACATTCCTGATTCCTCCTATCTGTACCCCAGGATTAACCTTATGTGGGCATAGGTATGGATGTGAAACCTGCCTAAGAAATCCATATCTGAATGATTGTATTAAATAAAGTTACCGTCTGGCATCTGAGACGGCTCACTAGCGTGTAGTGTCTGCGCGTCATCCGGTTGCTGGGCGACGCTCAGACACAGATGCATGTAACTTCCGGCAGCCTGAGGAATCATGTGACACCAACTTCCGGTGAAATGGAGCGCATGGGAACGGCGTGCGTTCCATATGCGTTCCACCGTGAGAAGGCGGAGCAAGAGGGTGGTAACAGTTGGAGGCGCTGGTTTTAAAAGGCGACGCAGCGGTATATGCTGTGTCTCCGCACTGCTGGCATCTTGCGGTGAGGCGAGGGTATCATTGGGGCACTTTCCCATACCCTGGTAGGGACGTGTACCACTGACCGTCCATACTGCCTCGTACCTACAAGGAAAGAAACTCTTTCCTGAAGTACTAAGTAGAGAATACATACCTAACAATGTTACTTGAATGTACATTAGACTAAGCATTTTTTTTGCGTGTCTTTTTCTGTGTTTTTGTAGAAACCTTCTGACTTCAATAAGCCCCTGACGAGTTCCAATTTTAATGGAACGAAACATGGCATGTAGGGCTATACAGTAAGGGATTTACAGGGAATAGGCCCCATTTAGGGACATGTTCCGTATGGGGTCACCCCTGTCGGGGCGGGTGCTCTGTGTCGTTGAGGCAGGTCTACGAGGATAGCCCCTAACCATCCATATAGGGAGGGCTCTAGACCAGGGCATTATAGGAGTGTCCAGATTGCCATACCCACAGAAGCATTTGGTCACCAGTGCCCATCATCACACCAGGGCACTGACGCCATCCACCGTCTATTTGATCGTGTGTCTACAGGACGGGGTAAGATCCACCCATTACTATCTTACCGCGGTCCTAAATGGTGGCAATATATGTGTTTATATGTATGTATGTTATTTTGTCTTTTGTCCCACTGCAACTACCTATGCTTTTAGTGAATCTATAGTAAAAGTTATTTTTTATATATACTCAGTCCACATGTGGTAAATAAGTTAATTAGAGGTGTGACATATCTCTGCACATATATACCTGGTGCATGGAGATACATTTTTGTATATAAGTCAAAAGTCATATGTACCCTAAAATAGTACCAAAAAAACTGCCACCTTATCCCGTAGTTTTCAAAATGGGGTCTTTTTTTGGAGTTATGATTGGCTGTTAACCCTTGCTTTCTTACTGGAAAAAATGGATTAAAATGGAAAATCTGCCAAAAAAGTGAAATTCTTTTTCCATTTTCCATTAATTCTTGTGGATCACCTAAAGGGTTAACAAAGTTTTTAAAATAATTTTTGAATACCTTGAGATGTGTAGTTTCTAAAATGGGGTAACTTTTTTGGAGTTTCTATTCTAGGGGTGCGTCAGGGGATCTTCAAATGTGACATGGCAGCTTAAAATTATCCCATTGAAATCTGCCTTCCAAAAACCATATGGCATTCCTTTCCTTCTGCACCCTGATGTGTGCCCGTACACCACATATGGGGTGCTTCTGTAAACTACAGAATCAGGGTAATAAATATTGAGTTTTGTTTGGCGGCTAACCCTTGCTTTGTTAGTAGAAAATTCTTTATTAAAGTGTAAAATCTGCCAAAAAAGTGAAATTCTTAAATTTAATCTCCATTTTCCATTAATTCTTGTGGAAAACCTAAAGGGTTAACAAAGTTTGTAAAATCAGTTTTGAATAGCTTGAGGGGTGTAGTTTCTAAAATATTGTAATTTTTGGTGTCTTCTATTATGTAAGCCTCACAAAGTGACTTCAGACCTGAACTGGTCCTTAAAAAGGTGGGTTCTGGAATTTTTCTGAAAAATTTCAAGATTTGCCTCTAAAGCTCTAAGCCTTCTAACATCCCCACAAATAAAATGGCATTCACAAAATTATCCAAACATGAAGTAGACATATGGGGAATGTAAAAAAAAAAACTATTTTTGGAGTTATTACTATCTATTATAAAAGTAGAGAAATTGAAATTTGGAAATTTGATACTTTTTCCAAATTTTTGGTAAATTTGGTATCTTGTTATAAATAAAAATGAAATTTTTTCACTAAATTTTACCACTATCATGAAGTAAAATATGTGATGAGAAAACAATCTCAGAATGGCCTGGATAAGAAAGCGTTTTAAAGTTATTGCCACATAAAGTGACACATGTCAGATTTGCAAAAAAATGGCCTGGTCCTTAAGGTGAAAAATGGCAAGGTCCTTAAGAGATTAAAGGAATACTGGTGGTGGTAGAACCTAATGGCCCTCTACATATCTTGAGAATAGGTATTGTTTGATTTCACAGGGTTGACTTTGCAAGCTCCTTTAAAATAAATGGTATGAAAACAGCTACTTTTTACAGATTTAGGTCACTTTCACACAGTCAGTAGCTGATCAGCATTTTGCATCAGTCTTTGTAAGTTAAAACCACAAGTGGAACCTACAAAGAAAAGAAAAATGGAAAGATTTTTTCCTCTTCTTTGTTTTGGACCCACTCCTGGTTTTGGTTTACAAATATGTTGCAAAATGCTGACCAAATACTGACCATGAAAAAGTGGCCATATTTTAAAAGTGGAAAAATATGTTAGGATTTGCTTATATATTGTTTCTAACCTCTGTACAGGGATCTGATCTTTACTGCAGAGAAGCAAACAGACCGCTACCTCCTTGGATAGTCTCGATGTAGTTGGCAGCTGATACATCTGGTGCAAGTACCAGAAGCTCAGGATGCTGAAAGGCACCAAAAATGCAAGAAAACTGCAGGTACTATATACAGTAGTCTGAATAGTCACTAAGACATAAATGCAGGTTTCTGAGATGCAGACAGCACACTTGATACAGAGATAGTGGTGGAAACAGGATAAACAGGCAGGCAGGGTGATAGTGAAGAGGCAGATGGTCAGGATTAACTTACACACAGACAGAATGAAACTGGAAGTGCTGGAACATACAGACTGGGCAGTTACAAGCTGGAGCATAGACCGGAATAAATGTAAGATAAATACAGGAAAATTGCAATAGCACAAACTATCAGAACAGCTTTTATGGCCTTACAAACCTTGAGACCCCTAGCCATTGGTTGGGAATTTGAAGGCAAACACACTGGGCCTTTAAGAGGACCTAAGGCAAGGCAGGACCATAAAAGAAGCAGCATGATGAGTAGCACGGATATCATGCCCATAGGTGAGAGCAGGGCAACGATGCACATAGACAGCTGACCTAACAGCCCCTTTTCCTATATGACATACTTTAATTATGTACTATTATAAAAAAGAACATACAGTATATATAAAAAGTCTACACACCCCTGTTAAAATGTCAGGTTTCTGTGATGTAAAAAAAATGAGACAAAGATAAATCAGTGCAGAACTTTTTCCACCTTTAAAGTGACCTATAAACTGTACAACTCAATTGAAAAACAAACTGAAATCTTTTAGGTAGAGGGAAGAAAAAAAAAATAATAATAATATGGTTGCATAAGTATGCACACCCTTAAACTAATACTTTGTTGAAGCACCTTTTTATTTTATTGCATCACTCAGTCTTTTTGGGAATTAGTCTATCAGCATGGCACATTTTGACTTGGCAACATTTGCCCACTCTTCTTTGCAAAAACACTCCAAATCTGTCAGATTTCAAGGGTATCTCCTGTGCACAGCCCTCTTCAGATCACCCCACAGATTTTCAATCGGATTCAGGTCTGGGCTCTGGCTGGGCCATTCCAAAACATTAATCTTCTTCTGGTGCAGCCATTCCTTTGTTGATTTGGATGTATGCTTTGGGTCGTTGTCATGCTGAAAGATGAAGTTCCTTTTCATGTTCAGCCTTCTAGTAGAAGCCTGAAGGTTTTGTGCCAATATTGACTGGTATTTGGAACTGTTCATAATTCCCTCTAGCTTAACTAAGGCCTCAGTTACAGCTGAAGAAAAACAGCCCCAAAGCATGATGTTGCCACCACCATGTTTCACTGGGTATGGTGTTCTTTTGGTGATGTGCAGTGTTGTTTTTGCGCCAAACATATCTTTTTGAATTATGGCCAAAAAGTTCAACCTTGGTATCATCAGACCATAACACTTTTTCCCACATGCTTTTGGGAGACTTCAGATGTGTTTTTGAAAAATGTAGCCTGGCATGGATGTTTTTCTTAAGAAAATGCTTTCGTCTTGCCACTCTCCCCCATAGCCGAGACATATGAAGAATACGGGAGATTGTTGTCACATGTACCACACAGCCAGTACTTGCCAGATATTCCTGCAGCTCCTTTAATGTTTCTTTAGGCCTCTTGGTAGCCTCCCAGGCCAGTTAGACTTTTTATATCCACTGTACATATTGGGATTGCAGCAACTGAAATAAGTCATGGTAATTGAAACAAAGTGTAGGATAAATTAGCTAAGAGTTTTCCACACTCTGGAGCGAACCACATTGTAAATACAATGAGGGGAGCCATGGTGTCATGACATCTCTCATGGTATTATAAATATTGAGTTACAATATTATATACTTACCTACATTGAAGGTTTGAATGGACTATTCCATGGTAACTGCAGTTTGGCAGGAGACATTAAGATGAAACTTGATTGGTGAATCCTCAAGGGGCTTTTCTGAACATATAAAAGAGCAGACACAACGGAATTAGCACATTCACGCAAGTATAAATTCATGGAAGAACTTCTCAAACAGCTCATACTCAAAACGGAAACTCACAGAAGCGAAGACTGGCTACGCAGATGTCTTCATTCCGGTCCGGATACAGAAGAAATCCATCTTTAATCTTCTGATTCTGTTTCCTACGCAGGTCCCAGCGCGAGCACTTACTGCATCGATCTCAGCTCCGTCACTGCCGTGCGCATGCGCAATGACACTGAAGACTCATCTCTGCCTTAGAAACGACAAAAAAAGGATAAGCAAGCCTTTTCTCCATCTCAATATCCTTCTATACCATCAACAAAAAAGTTTAAACATCCATCTGTCATTAAAGCAACTCAAGTGAACAAAGATATCCATCATCACAGAAATACTTCAACGGCCAAGAAGATGTCATCTCATCTTCCAACTGTCAACAGACCATCCGTAAATCCTTCAATGGGTGAGACTTCACTTAACAAAACACACAATGACTGCACCTTGCAGGGCACTTCAAGCTCAGATTTACATTCTTTAGACACTGATTCTTCTTCTTCCGATAAGATTTAGCTGTTTAAAGAATTTTTACAATTTATGTCTGGAAAACAAATTCTGATACAACATGTTTTGTTGGGTCTGAATCTTCTAATTTAACACCAATTACTCCGTCTCCCAATTTCCAATCTAAATTAATCTCCCCCATAGTATTACCAAATACAACACTTAATCCAAATACTCTTCCTGCGCTGGAACTTGGCCCAGGAATCAAATAAACTTCTGTGAAAGAAGCTATAACATGCCAAATTTCTCCACTTGGCTTTCATTTAACACAGAACACAAAAAAAAAATTGGAAAAAAGAATACGTAGAAATATTCTTTATTTTACCTTCATCTAGAAAGAATAAAAAAATGGATACAAAGAAAGATAAAAAGAGTGATGATAAAAAGAGACCTCAGCAAAAGTCATTCCAGAATTGGTTGCAAGCATTTTGCATACCGTATATGCTGCTGTAATGGGTGAAAAACATCCCAATTTATGCACGGGATTGTTTTATCATGTTGATACAATATTGGAAGCATATAAAAATTTTGGAGGCTTCGGTTGGTGTCTGTATGACGAATCATTTAGAGAAAAATTCTCTGTATATCCCAATCTCAATTGGGGAAATAAAGACATTAGGCTTTGTCTCAACAACACCAAAAAAGGGATTTGTTTTGCCTTTAACAAACTATTGTAGATGGCAAACAAATATAGACATGAATGCTCATTCTGTTCCGGATCACATCCAGCAGCCAAATGTTTTGAAAAACAATGTATTCATTTCCCACATTCAAACAAAGATCAACAAGGAAATAAACAAAGTGACACCGCTGAATATATTAAGACTAATGCAATGGCTAAATCTTTATCCAAACCAACAGATGGCCACACTTTTAATTGAGGGTTTTTCAAACTGATTTTTCATCCCTGAATTTTCAGGCCCTGGTTGTGTCACAGTTGATAATTCTTTATCTGTAAAACAAAATATTGACATTGTTAAAGAGAAAATTCAATCTAAAATAATCGCTGGTAGAATAGCAGGTCCATTTGTGTCACCACCTTTTGCTAATTTCCACATATCTCCACTAAGCTTAGTCTCCAAAAAAGAACTAAATTCATTTAGTCTAATACATAACTTATCATTTCCAAAAAATAATTATTTAAATGACGAAATAGACAAAAATAAAGCAAGTGTGAAATATTATTCTTTTGATCAGACCCTGTAATTTCTTCAGGCAGGTCAAAATGCTCTTCTTGCCAAAGCGGACATTATATCTGCGTTTAGACTTTTACCAATAAACCTGAAAGGTTATAATTCTCTAGGTTTCCAATTCCTTTGTAGATTCTTTTTTGACATGGCTCTTCCCATGGGTTATACACTTTCCTGCCACTATTTTGAGGCTTTTCAACATTCTTACATTGGATGTTGGAAATTCATTCAGATTATGGATACATATTACACTATCTGGATGATTTCTTATTCATAGGTCGAAAGGATTCTAATATTTGCTCTAACTTGTTACATAAATTCTTTGCTATAGCTAATTATTTTAATACTAAACATTAAGCCTGTTATAATAACGGGCGCTAGAACAGTAGTGTATAAACATTAGTAGAAACAGTCTATATTAAATAGTAAGATAATTTAACCACATTGTATTTCTTGTTTCATTTTCTTTTGTCAAAAATATTTTGGAAAGAAGTCAAAAGTAAATTATTAATAAAAATAAAATGGAAACGTATATATCACGATACAGTAAGTACAGTTTGTAACAATCTGCAATATACAATACCTGAATCAGATATTCAGGAAAAAGGTATTTTTTAACCTCTTGAAATTTTTCTATAAAATATGTTTATACACAACATTTCTTGTAAATATTCTATCTGAATTTGGCAACAGTTTGCCTTGTTCAGGACCATCTACAACCTTTACAACCACATCTGAAAAAGTTCTAACTCTAGATAATGCAACATATAACTGACCGTGGCAGAATACTGGTTCTGGCAAGTAAATGCCAACTTTTTCTAAGGTTTGCCCCTGAGCTTTATTAATTGTCATGGCAAAGGCTAATGCAACTGTAAATTGTCATCTTCTTAAGGTAAATGGCAAATTAGTAGAGGATGGAGATAAATCAATACGTGGAATAAAGACCATGTCCCCTTCCGCTGAACCTGTTATTACTTGAGCAATAATGAGGTTTCTTTTCAAGTCTTTAACAAAGAGGCGGGTTCCATTGCACAATCCTCTTTTAGTGTTTATATTTCTGAGGAGCATAATTATTGCTCCCTTTTTAAGGTTCAGTTTATGCCTCGGCATTCCTGTTGATGTTAACTCATTAAAAAACTCAATAGGATAGTTCTGCATATCTTCCTCAGTTGAGTCATCAATTGAGTTTGAGCTAAGGAATGTCACAGTATCTCCTTCCAAAATGTTTAGCACCTCTTCATTTATGCTATCAACATCAGAGTTCTTTGGGCAAAGAATACATTTTTTTGTTTTCTTTGAGACATCAGCAACTAAAATTCTTTCTCCTAAAAAGTTGTTGACAATATTTCCTGTACATAAAATTTTTGAAGGGATTTCAATTATGTCTTCAGGCAAACCGTCAATGTGTGGTGTATCACCATTGCCAACTTGGATCAACCAATTGCTGAATTCAGTATCAACTGAACGGATATTGTTTGTGTAACGGAATGCCTAGCACCCCGACTGGGTACCTCCGTCGATATATGCTCCTAGTGCTTCCAGAGGACTCCAAGCACTCCACTTGACACCGTACGCACTGCAGACCCCACGAACCGCCGCAGCTTGGTTGGGGTCTCACCGTCCTCCACCCACGCTGGACCCAAGACTGGGCTTCAGCTTCCAGTGGGTGAACCTCTCCTACATCCAGAGAGCAGGAACCATGAACAAGCTCTTACAAGAGCTTATACTCAGGGGAGTTTTGTGATATAGCAATCCCCAAGAGTGTAGTTATCGCATTCCCCAAACATGAGCCAAAACTTCATGAAGGTATAAAAGCAACCCCATTATTCTAACACACAAGCATTTTATACACATCTTTCAACAAGGCCACCACCCACAGGGTTTTGTAAAAACAGCCAATCACATGCATTTACAGTATTCAAATCTCCCCAGCAATTGTACACAAAATCCCCTTCCCTCTGTCTGTAACGCAATAAACAAAATACAATGAGCATTGTCTGAGACGCAATCCACAAAATACAATTACCAAACGTAATGGACTAACTTGAACCCTGGTCTAATTCGTGGGGGTGAGAGTTCAAGTTAGTCCAAGTCCTTTGTGAACAAATGAGGCCTGGCTGATGAGAGGGCCCATAATCCTGGGGCAAGAGGCTAGTAGCCAGGCCCCTCCAAAACCCAGTGGCGAAGTTGGTTTCGCCACACATCTCCCCCTCCCACGGAAGACTAACCAGATACCTGACCTCACGGTCAGTACCTGAGTTAGTCTGGCAGTCCACCCACAACCCAATACTGGACCTGTTGAATTTTGGGGCCTGGCTCTGTTCTGTATGTCCCCAGCTGTTGAGTGGGCATCTGCTACTCCTTGCTTCCTTGTGGTTCTCTACCTTGGAGCTGTAGGCACTTGGTGGGCAGAGGCCAACTGTGCTCTGGACAGATGCCAGCTCTTCCGCTGGGGTAGCCAGTGGGGAGTCAGCCTCTGGACACAAGGATAGGGGAGGGCAGAGGCCAACTGCGCTCTGCCCAGATGCCAGCTCTTCCGCTGGGGTAGCCTGTGGGAAGTCCGGCTCTGGAGAAGAGGATAGGGAAGGGCAGAGGCCAACTGCGCTCTGCCCAGATGCCAGCTCTTCCGCTGGGGTAGCCTGTGGGAAGTCCGGCTCTGGAGAAGAGGATATGGGAGGGCAGAGGCCGACTGCGCTCAGCCCAGATGCCAGCTCTTCCACTGGGGTAGCCTGTGGGAAGTCCGGCTCTGGAGAAGAGGATAGGGGAGGGCAGAGGCCGACTGCGCTCTGCCCAGATGCCAGCTCTTCCGCTGGGATGGGGTCAGGGAATCCTGCCCCCAACACCTTGTTGCGGATCAGCTGTGGAGATGAAGGATCGTTTACCTCCTCCTCCTGGCATTCCTGCAGGGTTGGTGGGGGATCCGTACCAGCCGTCCAGCATCCCGGTAGGCCTGGTGCAGAGACTGCGGTCCCATCTGCACCTGCCGACTGGGGTTCCTCCCAGTACCAGTCTATGAAGTCCCCTACCTCCACAGTTGGTGAGGAAGTAGGGGATACCTCAGCTGTGACTTGCCAGGGGTAGGGCTGCAGGTCTGGGCCTGGTATCCAACTGTCTTGTATCTTGCGCTGGGCTTGAATGGAGCGAAACAACTGCTGATAATCTTGCTCCAGCTCCCACTCCCTTTGGACCAGAAAGGTCAGATCTGCCCTCACCCCACTAGTTGTAGGCCAATTGTGCAAGTCCCACCTGTAGTCAGTAATGTCCCAAAATCTAGACTCTTCTGTGCTCCCAAAGTCAATGTATTCAAAAGACTCCCACAATAAACCAGGGCAATTATATTCCTCACTTTCGGGCTTGGCGTACTCCTCCATCCATGGAGACTGTCGTACTGTGTCCCACCATAGTGCTTGGTAAGCGTCATCCAGCCAGGTTTCCTGCCATACCAGTGTCTCAAGCTCTGACACCCACTCCATCAATAGTTGCTCTCCCAGTAGAGGTAGTCGCAGCGCCAATCGCATTCGCAATCTCTGCTCCTCACTGGGAAGACTCTCACCCCTCCGACTCTGCACGTCCTCCAGGGCCTGGTGCCATACGCCTTTCCGCTCGGCATCCCTGTAATCCGGGTGATCTTCCTCATGGAATGCTGTGCAGGAACCAACGGCATCCATATTGCTGTAGCCAGGGGCGCTGTACGGATACTAGCGTTGCCCTCAATATACTCCACGAACGGTGTCTCCGAGCTGCTTCTCCTCACACTAGGACGCCATCCCACTGCTTGCCACCAATGTAACGGAACGCCTAGCACCCCGACCGGGTACCTCTGTCGATATATGCTCCTAGTGCTTCCAGAGGACTCCAAGCACTCCACTTGACACCATACGCACTGCACACCCCACGAACCGCCGCAGCTCGGTTGGGGTCTCACCGTCCTCCACCCACGCTGGACCCAAGACTGGGCTTCAGCTTCCAGTGGGTGAACCTCTCCTACATCCAGAGAGCAGGAACCATGAACAAGCTCTTACAAGAGCTTATACTCAGAGGAGTATTGTGATATAGCAATCCCCAAGAGTGTAGTTATCGCATTCCCCAAACATGAGCCAAAACTTCATGAAGGTATAAAAGCAACCCCTTTATTCTAACACACAAGCATTTTATACACATCTTCCAACAAGGCCACCACCCACAGGGTTTTGTAAAAACAGCCAATCACATGCATTTACAGTATTCAAACCTCCCCAGCAATTGTACACAAAATCCCCTTCCCTCTGTCTGTAACGCAATAAACAAAATACAATGAGCATTGTCTGAGACGCAATTAACTAACGCAATGAGCATTGTCTGAGATGCAATCCACAAAATACAATTACCAAACATAATGGACTAACTTGAACCCTTGTCTAATTCGTGGGGGTGAGAGTTCAAGTTAGTCCAAGTCCTTTGTGAACAAATGAGGCCTGGCTGATGAGAGGGCCCATAATCCTGGGGCAAGAGGCTAGTAGCCAGGCCCCTCCAAAACCCAATGGCGAGGTTGGTTTCGCCACAGTTTGTAAGGTTAAGTATTTGGACGTTTTGCCACAGTTTATTATACTTTATACATGCTTCAACAATTTTTATCCGGTCACCATGAGGAACCACTGGAAGTGTTTGCCGAAAATCTCCACCAAGTAATAAAACTTTTCCTCCAAAGGGTTTCTGGTTATCCATTATTTCTTTTAGCAGTTTGTCAACCACTGTAGGAGCAATAGACAGGGCCATTGTACACTCATCCCAAATGAGCACTGTAGATGATCTCAAATATTCAGCATCAGCAGAATTGAGACGCATATTTGATATTGAGTTCTCAACTATCGGAACAGGTAATTTGAACTGAGAGTGGTATGTTCTTCCACCCTCAAGAAGATTGGCTGCTATACCTGTTGAGGCTACAGGGAGTGCAATGTTACCTTCTCCACGAACTGTGCTGAGAAGGGTTTTGTAAAGATACGTTTTACCACTACCTCCTGGACCATCCAAGAAAAAACAACGGTTCCAAAGGTTGTCATTTTTGCTTGCAGACAATATTTTTTCTGAAGCTCTTTTTTGTTCTCTGTTTAATGTTTTCTCCATTTCTTCAGCTCTGTATTTTTGTAATTCCTTATCCTACATATTCCAAAGTTGATTAGTATTTGGCATTGTGGAAGGCAATCCAAAATCTTCACAGTTTTTGCCATGTAGTACCAGAATGTTGGCTATTTCTTTAAGTGCGATCTTACGACAAATTGTACAATTATCATTGTGTTTTTTATGTTTGTGAACTAAATCTTCAATGAGATATTGCTCATATTTTAGAAAAAGTGCATTCATATTTTGTAATGATGCAAAAACGCAGACATATGCAAATAATTCCCTAAGTTGTTTAGGCATTATAAAGTGGACAGCATCTTCCAGAGTGTTCTCCCACACATCGTCATCATTAATAAGTCCTTTTGCTTTTGCAGCCTCTTGGAAAGTGGGATAGACATTACCATGTACTGTCCTCAGATCTTCATAGGATACTGCACCAGCCACATGCAGCAATAGTAGACGCAGACAGTAACGCTCTGCATCTGATATTAATTTGACAGAATACATTCGTCCAATAATTTTTTCTGCACCACGTTGACGCAATTTCCAACAACAATTTTGAGAGTCAAACACATAATGCAAAGGAATGTCCGAATATAATATATTATTTGCTTCCTCTTTTTGTTGATTCAATTGAACCAAGCTGTCAATTGAGTATCACGGTTTAAAGCTCTCTGTACCGCTGTGGTAATGGTTTGAAAAAAACTGATTGTTCTTCAGGCAGATGCACTGCTAATCTATGGATGTATGGGATTGATAATGCATTTCAAACCCATGCAAACGCCATGCTGCTTCTGGAGCACTGACATACCTAGAATTAATAAAGGTGTTTATTTCATCATGATTCAAAGTACCTTGTTCTTGAATGACAACATTTGCACAATCATGATCTTTGTACACATATTTAAAAAGGTATTTGACACTTTTCACTGATGCATAAACTTCCACATTAATGTGGCAATTGTACTTCAACACTAAGTAAGGATTATATGGTACAACCCAAGAATTATCAATATTCTTTCTGTTAAGAATTATAGTTTGGCCTGTATTTCTTCTCTTGTACTTTGGTTAGCCATTGCTATTAGCAATAGTTTTTTGTTGGAATTCCTTCGGAAAATCTTTACAGCATTTGTCATTTGTCATACATAGAGAATTAGGATTGAGTGCTCCGCATGGTCCATGAATCATATGCTTTGTTACAATTGCATGTAAGCGAGGAGTGATTTCTATGTTAGGGATTTCAGCAGAGACAATTTTATCTATCAGTTCTTAATTTTTTGGTTTACAGCTTTCTTTAAGAATGAGAAGTATGTGAGCATGTGGTAAACCTCTCTTTTGAAATTCTATCACGTAGACCATTGCTTTTGGGTCTCCAAAAATATGTTTTTTACTGATGTCATCAATTAGAGCTTTGAGTTTTAGGCGAAATACTCTTGCAACTAAGGCTACTTTCACACTTGCGCTTGATCGGATCCGTTCTGAACGGATCCGATCATATTAATGCAGACGGAGGCTCCGTTCAGTACGGATCCGTCTGCATTAATAACTTAGAAAAATTTCTAAGTGCGAAAGTAGCCTGAGCGGATCCGTTCAGACTTTCAATGTAAAGTCAATGGGGGACGGATCCGCTTGAAGATTGAGCCATATGGTGTCATCTTCAAGCGGATCCGTTCCCATTGACTTACATTGTAAGTCTGGACGGATCCGCACGCCTCCGCACGGCCAGGCGGACACCCGAACGCTGCAAGCAGCGTTCAGCTGTCCGCCTGGCCGTGCGGAGGCGAGCGGAGCGGAGGCTGAACGCCGCCAGACTGATGCAGTCTGAGCGGATCCGCATACATTCAGACTGCATCAGGGCTGGACGGAAGCGTTCTGCTCCGCTCGTGAGCCCCTTCAAACGGAGCTCACGAGCGGACAGCAGAACGCTAGTGTGAAAGTAGCCTTAATGT
Organism: Bufo bufo; assembly: GCF_905171765.1. Taxonomy (NCBI): domain Eukaryota; kingdom Metazoa; phylum Chordata; class Amphibia; order Anura; family Bufonidae; genus Bufo; species Bufo bufo. Next base: position 362,254,428 of record NC_053390.1, read on the forward strand.
GGTTGTCCATCAACAGCTTGTCCATGTTGTAGGTTATGTACAATCTCTTCCCATTTGGGATTGCATGTCATTGTAATAAAAAGATCTGGTTTTCCATATTTTCTGACAATTGCCATAGCATCTTGATAATTTTGTTCCATGTTTCTGGGGCTCCCTGCAAATGAAGAAGGCAAAATATACATTTTTCCAGGACTCAGGCCTGCTTCATTGGCTTCATTAAACAAATGATCCATTAATCCAGAGTATTTTTCAAAGGGCAATTTAGGCTGATTTTGACGTATATAATTGAGTTTGTTGGGTTCTGTTTTTACATATGCATCAAATATATATTGCTGTGTAAGGCGGCCTGCGTTTAAAAAGGGATTAAAATCCTCTCTAATGGAAAGACGGTAACCGTAGTATTGTATTTGAGTGACTCTAACTCTAGGATTGTGTGACTGGTTTGGTAAATTTAATAAAGCTTGTGGTCTGTTTTGCAATGGAATGTCAATTCCCCAGCTTTGATCCCCATAGGGGAATAACAATGGATAAACCATGGGTTCCAAATTAGGATCAAGGACACTAATTCCTTGTGTTTTTTTTTTTATTTGTATAATCTTCACTTGGTTTGCAGTGTATAAGAAGATCTCTTTCAAGTGGTGGTTCTCCATCATCATTTTGAAAAATAAAAGCAACCTCATTATATTTTGGTGCGTTATAGCGCCTTTGGTCATTTTTGCGATGTTGTACTATTGTCATGGACACTTCCTTAATAACATTGTCATTTTTGGCCGCATTCTCTTCATATTCTTTTTCAACTTGGTACAACATTTTGCAGGCCTCGGCAAAAGGATTAAATTGTGCCATAAATGTACTTAATGTTTGCATAAACTCTGTATTTATTCCTGAGTTGGCAGAAATTTGCATTCTTTGTTCTCCAGCTTCAGTGGGGATCTAAAATGTCTTTCTCCTTCAAAATGTTTTGCTTGACAAAAATTGCATATCTGATTTAAATCTCCACATGTGTGGGGTATAATGTTACCCTCATTAATATTAACTATATCATTTATCATTGCCATTCTTTCTATTGTTGCCCGGGATTCGTTATTTTCCACTCGTTTACTTCGGGCCAGTCTCTGTAATTGTGCTTGCCGCAAACATTGTAATTGTCGTTCTTCTGATGTAAGACTTGCTCTCCTAACTTTTTCTCTTTCAGCATGTCTCTTACGTTTTTGTCTGTCTCTTATATAATTTATCCTCTCCTGTGTGGCTGTTGATAAATGTGTTGTGTCTGTTTGTAGATCTGTTATCCTGCCTCTTTTTATTGCTTGTTGCTGACGTAGTGTTGCTCTCCTAGCTCTGTGTGATTTCACATTTTTCTAACGCTCATTTTCCTTTTCTTCAATAGATCTATTTGCTCGTCTTTGTCTTTCTCTTAGAGATTGTTTTTTACGCAGATTTTCCTGTTCTTCTATAGATCTATTTGCTCTTCTGATTCTTTCTCTTTTAGCGTTTTTGTGACACTCATTTTCTTTTTCTTGAATCGATCTATTTGCTCGTTTTTTTCTTTGTTTTTCAGCCTTTCTTTTTTTGATTTTTACTTGCTGACTTGACTGTTTCTCTAGGAGAATTTGGTTATGCAGGGTTTCATTGTCTGTGTCTTTTGTCCAACTTGATGTGTCCTTTTTTTTTGGGTGGCATGTTGTTAGTAAAAAGTCCAAGTAATATAGGCTTGTACTTTTATAATTTTATAATATTTTCTCTTACTGTAATACTGACTTGTATGTAGCTGTAATATGCGTCACTGGCACTGAATTTTGGCTGAGACTGCAGGCACTGTGACTGGTGGCTGATATGACTGCCACTGACTGGTAGTGCTGAGACCACTTGCACTGTGACTGGTGACTGATACAGCTGTCACTGACTGGTGGTGCTGAGACCACTGGCACTGTGACTGGTGGCTGATATGGCTGGCACTGACTGGTGGTGCTGAGAGTACTGGCACTGTGACCTGTGGCTGATACTGCTGGTACTGATTGCTGGCACTGACTGCTGGCAGTGACTGGTGGTGCTGAGACTGTGGGCACTGTGACTGGTGCCTGAGATGGCTGGCCCGGACTGGTGGTGCTGAGACTGCAGCTGATGGCTGAAACAGCTGGCACTTACTGGTGGCTGAGACGACTGGCAGTGCCACGTGGTGCTGAGACTGCTGTCACTGTGACTGGTGGCTGATACGGCTGGCACTGACTGGTGGTGCTGAGACCACTGGCACTGTGACTGGTGGCTGATAGAGCTGGCACTAACTGGTGGTGCTGAAACAACTGTCACTGTGACTGGTGGCTAATACGCTTGGCACTGACTGGTGGTGCTGAGACTGCTGTCACTGTGACTGGTGACTGATACGGCTGGCACAGACTGGTGGTGCTGAGACCACTGGCACTGTGACTGGTGGCTGATACAGCTGGCACTGACTGCTAGGACTGACTGGTGGTGCTAAGACTGTGGGCACTGTGACTGGTGCCTGAGATGGCTGGCACGAACTGCTGGCACTGACTGGTGGTGCTGAGACTGCAGCTGGTGGCTGAAACAGCTGGCGCTGACTGGTGGCTGAGACGACTGGCAGTGCCACATGGTGCTGAGACTGCTGGCACTGTGACTGGTGGCCTATATGGCTGGCACTGACTGGTGATGCTGAGACCACTGGCACTGTGACTGGTGGCTGATACAGCTGGCACTGATTGGTGGTGCTAATACGGCGGGCACTGTGACTGGTGGCTGATAGTGCCAGCTCTAACTGGTGGTGCAGAAACCACTGTCACTGTGACTTGTGGCTAATACTCTTGGCACTGACTGTTGATGCTGAGACTGCTGTCAATGTGACTGGTGGGTGATACGGCTGGCACTGACTGCTGGTGCTGAGACCACCGGCACTGTGACTGGTGGCTAATACAGCTCGCACTGACTGCTGGCACTAACTGGTGGTGCTGAGACGGCGTGCACTGTGACTGGTGGCTGATAGAGCTGGCACTAACTGGTGGTCTTGAGACCACTGGCACTGTGACTGGTGGCTGATAGGGCTGGCACTGACTGCTGTTACTGTGACTGGTGGCAATGATTGATGGCTGGCAGTTATTGCTGGCACTGATTGGTGGTGCTGGCTAATACTGCTGGCAGCAGCTGCAGTGTGTATCTGAGAGCAATTTCTGTCACTGTGCATGTAATGGCGGCGCTTCTTATGCACTCTGCTTCTTATGCACTCTGCTCCAACTGACACCACACACCATAAGAGGCGGTTATTGGCCAGCGGCGCAGTTGTGGGTATGGTGTGATTAGACGGCTCCATGTTGTGGGCGGTCCGTACAGCGTGTGGTGCGCCGTGTGTTTATTGGCTGGCGCAATTGTGGGCGGTCCGGGCGGCGACTTTGATTGGACGTCCGTGCTGCTGTGGGCTGTCCGGGCTGCATGTGATGCGCCGTGTGGCAGTGTGGTGCTTTGGGCAGTCCCTGCTGTGTGTGTGTGGAGTGTGTGCTGATTGGTTTGTGCGCCGCGCATGTGCACTTCACTAAGGCTACTTTCATACTGGCGTTTCAGGGTCTGCCTGTGAGATCCATTTCAAGGCTCTCACAAGCGGCCCCAAACGGATCAGTTTAGCCCCAATGCATTCTGAAAGGATGCGGATCCATTCAGAATGCATCAGTTTGGCTCCGTTCCGCCTCCATTCCGCTCTGGAGGCGGACACCAAAACGCTGCTTGCTGGCACGAACTGCTGGCACTGACTGGTGGTGCTGAGACTGCAGCTGGTGGCTGAAACAGCTGGCGCTGACTGGTGGCTGAGACGACTGGCAGTGCCACATGGTGCTGAGACTGCTGGCACTGTGACTGGTGGCCTATATGGCTGGCACTGACTGGTGATGCTGAGACCACTGGCACTGTGACTGGTGGCTGATACAGCTGGCACTGATTGGTGGTGCTAATACGGCGGGCACTGTGACTGGTGGCTGATAGTGCCAGCTCTAACTGGTGGTGCAGAAACCACTGTCACTGTGACTTGTGGCTAATACTCTTGGCACTGACTGTTGATGCTGAGACTGCTGTCAATGTGACTGGTGGGTGATACGGCTGGCACTGACTGCTGGTGCTGAGACCACCGGCACTGTGACTGGTGGCTAATACAGCTCGCACTGACTGCTGGCACTAACTGGTGGTGCTGAGACGGCGTGCACTGTGACTGGTGGCTGATAGAGCTGGCACTAACTGGTGGTCCTGAGACCACTGGCACTGTGACTGGTGGCTGATAGGGCTGGCACTGACTGCTGTTACTGTGACTGGTGGCAATGATTGATGGCTGGCAGTTATTGCTGGCACTGATTGGTGGTGCTGGCTAATACTGCTGGCAGCAGCTGCAGTGTGTATCTGAGAGCAATTTCTGTCACTGTGCATGTAATGGCGGCGCTTCTTATGTACTCTGCTTCTTATGCACTCTGCTCCAACTGACACCACACACCATAAGAGGCGGTTATTGGCCAGCGGCGCAGTTGTGGGTATGGTGTGATTAGACGGCTCCATGTTGTGGGCGGTCCGTACAGCGTGTGGTGCGCCGTGTGTTTATTGGCTGGCGCAATTGTGGGCGGTCCGGGCGGCGACTTTGATTGGACGTCCGTGCTGCTGTGGGCTGTCCGGGCTGCATGTGATGCGCCGTGTGGCAGTGTGGTGCTTTGGGCAGTCCCTGCTGTGTGTGTGTGGAGTGTGTGCTGATTGGTTTGTGCGCCGCGCATGTGCACTTCACTAAGGCTACTTTCATACTGGCGTTTCAGGGTCCGCCTGTGAGATCCATTTCAAGGCTCTCACAAGCGGCCCCAAACGGATCAGTTTAGCCCCAATGCATTCTGAAAGGATGCGGATCCATTCAGAATGCATCAGTTTGGCTCCGTTCCGCCTCCATTCCGCTCTGGAGGCGGACACCAAAACGCTGCTTGCAGCGTTTTGGTGTCCGCCTGGCGGTGCGGAGCCTCTCTCCCCAGTATTAAAAGCATCGGTGGCCAGTGCGGCCCCCCTCCCTCCCCAGTATTAAAAGCATTGGTGGCCAGTGCGCCCCCCCCTCCCCAGTATTAAAAGCATTGGTGGCCAGTGCGGCCCCCCCTCCCTCCCTCCCTCCCCAGTATTAAAAGCATTGGTGGCAGTGGCCACAGGCTAACAACCCCCCTCCCCCCCATCATTGGTGGCAGCGGTGCGGAATTTCCGATCGGAGTCCCAGTTTAATCGCTGGGGCACCGGCCACAGACAGCGCATGTAAGTATAAGCTAAGTAACCATGGCAGCCAGGACTGCAGTAGCGTCCTGGCTGCCATGGTAACCGATCGGAGCCCCAGCGATTAAACTTGGACTCCGATCGGAAATGCCGCTCCGCTGCCACCAATGATGGGTGGGGGGTTGTTAGCCTGTGGCCACTGCCACCAATTCTTTTAATACTGGGGAGGGAGGGGGGGGGCCGCACTGGCCACCAATGCTTTTAATACTGGGGAGAGAGGGAGAGGGGCCGCACTGGCCACCAATGCTTTTAATACTGGGAAGGGGGGGGCCGCACTGGCCACCAATGCTTTTAATACTGGGGAGGGAGGGAGGGGGTGCTGCACTGGCCACCAATGCTTTTAATACTAGGGAAGGAGGGGAGTCTGGCCCCTGGTGCCTGGCAGCACCCGATCAGAGGGCTGAGATCCGCACAATTAACCCCTCAGGTGCGGCACCTGAGGGGTTAATTGTGCGGATCACAGCCCCCTGTAAGAGATCGGGTGCTGCCAGGCAGCAGGGGGCAGTTATGTACACAGCGCAGGTGTGAAAGTAGCCTAATCGGCACACACGCACGGACAACAGCCCGGGTGATGCGCCGTGTTTTTATTGGCCGGCGGTGCAGTGCTTTAGGTGGTCCCTGCTGTGTATGTGTGTGTGGAGTGTGTGCTGATTGGTTTGTGCGCCGCGCATGCGCACTTCACTAATCGGCACACACCCACAGACAACAGCCCTGAGCACGTACACAGGGCTTTTATTAGTATAGATTCCTTTGGCCACAGACAAAACTGTTTATCCGACAACTTTTTTAAAATTCTTAGGTATTTATATGAATACCGCTACAATGGAATTCAGTATTCTTGAGGAAAAAATCCTCCAAACTATTAACATTTTATCAGATTTGTCCAAAAAGGAAATCTACCCTTAAAAAACTTCAATCTTTACTAGGTTACTTAAACTTTATCTCTAGAGTGATACCTATGGGAAGGGTCTTTTCAAAGAGAATGTATTCATCTACAACAGGTAAGTCATCTCCTCATTCACACATTCGCATAATAAAACAAATAAAAGAAGACCTTACCATTTGGCTCAAATTCTTACGCAAATTTAATGGTCACACAATTTGGCAAAAATAATTCATTAATTTGTATGCTTTATCTTTATATACAGATGCTGCAGGTTCTATAGGTTATGGGGCATATTATAGACAACTTTGGTCAGCAGAAAAGTGGCCTTCGGCTTGGGTCAATAATCTCACAAAAAATTTAGTTTTCATTGAGCTTATTCCAGTTTTAGTTTCTTTGACTATTTGGTGTCAGGAATTCCAAAACAAAAGAATCCTTTTACATTCCGATAATATGGGAGTAGTGTTTGCAACTAATTGCCTCTCTTCCAAATCCAAAATAATGTTTTCTTTATTACACCAATTAGTTCTGCAATTTAAAAAAAAAAAAACGATTTGGATTAAGGCTAAATACAAATAAAAAAAAAACTATATTTGGATTAAGGCTAAATACATTCCAGGGAAGTGTAATATTATTGTCGATTCTTTGTCCCGGCAGCAGCACTTCAAGGAGTTTTTTATGATGGTACCTCAAACTTCTCGAATCAGAATCCCCTATTCAACTCATCTATGGAACTTGACAGAAGATTAACTAATGAATTAATAATAAATTCGTTAGCCAAAAATACATGGGCTGCATATTCATCTGCATGGCAAAAATGGAACAAATTTTGTGAAATTCAAAAAATTCACCCCTTTGATTATTTAATAGAGCATTTCATCTCCTTTAATTTAACACTGTCGGAAAAAGGTTTACAAGCTGATTCTATTTCAAAAAAATTGTCAGGAATTCAATTTTTCTTTAAATTGCAGGATTTTAATTCTTTAATGAATAACTTCAAAATAAAACAGATAATTAAAGGCATTCAAAAATATTCTGTATGTAAAGAAAAAAACAGACCATTGTCTATTGAATTGTTACAAAAAATTATTGACCAATTAACCTATAATCTGTTCTTCTATTTATGAAACACAGCATCAGCATTCTCTTTTGCCTTTTTCGCGGCTCTTCAAATTAGCGAATTAGCTGCGGACAATAAACATTCACAACCCCCATTATTCATTTCCGACATCATTCATAACAACAGCTACTTAAAAATCCATATTAAAAAATCCAAGACAGACAAATTAGGCAAAGGAACTTGGTTACACCTAAATTTTCAACCAATTCGGTTTGCCCGGTGGAGAACATTTTGAATTGGTTACAAAGCAGACATAATAAATACGGTCCTCTAATTTTGCACTTGGATGGGACCCCACTGACCAAATATCAATTTAATTATGTTCTCAAATGATGCTTAATGAGAATTGGCTATAACGATCTTAAAATTTCTACACATTCCTCCAGAATAGGAGCTGGAACTGCCGCGGCTCAAATTGGCCTGGATCATAATAAGATAAAACAAATAGGTAGATGAAATTCCAATTGTTTCAAATATTACATTCACCCTAATTTAATTATTCATAAATTTTCAGGAACAAAGAAAATAATATGGATCTTCTTGGTGATGAATTAATATCTTTGGCCAATAGAAGATCCACAGTTCGAAATTATTCAATAAATTTGGGTTTCCCCGAAGAGTTTACTATCATAAGGAGAGCCTTGTGTGGATTAAAAATCAACAATATCAGTTCTGAACGTAGATATCTTTAGGAAAAAATTTCCTTCATTTTACAACTTGGTTCTCTAGAACTAGGCAAAATTAAAACTCATGAACTTATTTATGAGCTCAAAGAAAAGACTATACAAATCCGGCACTTATTAGGCAACTCCACTTTGGTATTTTCCAACATTATTCCAAATTCTGCATGGTCTAACAAAGATCTTGCATTTCTGGAAAAAATCAGGAAAATAATTAATAAACAAATGAAAAGATTCATCCATGATATTGGAGAACATTCTTATAGACACGTGGAATTAGATGGATTCTTTAGAGGCCTGTACCACCCTTTAAAAGACCACCTCTTGGATATTGGTTGTGACATATTCAATTTAGACCTTCAAAATATGATAGAAAAATTCCTTATTTAATTAGTTTGGCTTGCAATATTTTTCTTTGCCATTTCGCTTTGCGCTTTGGCTGTTTGGGGTTAAGTCACTCTGTTGAGTCGACTATAAGTTTTAAAAGTGGTTTTATTGTTGGTTTAATTCTTGTGTGATTACCTCAAATTTTATAAATTGGTTAATTAATTATTATCAAATTTATTTACCATTGGTAGCATGATAAGCATCGCGGCCTTTCAAGAACCAACAAATATATAATAAAGATTTTATGTTAAAGATTGAAACGTGTTGTGGTTTTTATAATAAAATTGGTTTAATTAAATGGGGAATATGGCATCATGGAGCGAACCACAATCTAAATACAATGAGGGGAGCCATGATGTCATGACACCTCTCATGATATTATAAATATTGAGTTACAATATTATTTACTTACCTACATTGAAGGTTTGAATGGACTGTTCCATGGTAACTGCAGTTTGGCAGGAGACATTAAAATGAAACTTGATTGGTGAATCCTCAAGCGGCTTTTCTGAACCTATAAAAGAGCAGACACAATGGATTTAGCGCATTCACGTAAGTATAAATTTACAATCTCCCTCCCCAAACTTTCTCAAACTTGTCGTGTTGCTTATTGATGGGGTTAAGTCACTCTGTTGAGTGGACTATGGGTTTTAAAAGTGGTTTATTGTTGGTTTAATTCTTGTGTGATTAACTCAAATTTAATTAATTGGTTAATTAATTATTATCTACTTTATTTACCATTGGTAACATGATAAGCATCGGGCCTTTTAAGAACCAATAAATATATAATAAATATTTTATGTTAAAGATTCAAAAGTGTTGTGGTTTGTATAATAAAATTGGTTTAATTAAATGGGGAATATGGCATCATTATAGCAGCTTCAGGTATGAGCGCCCACTGCTCTCCTCCCCCAGCTGGCCCTAACTGCCAGGCCTGTTTGCCAATCCAGCCTTTCCTGTAGAGTGTGAATGCCCTCCCCAGCTATTAACCCCTTAAGGACACAGCCTTATTTCACCTTAAGGACCAGGCCATTTTTTGCAAATCTGACCAGTGTCACTTAAAGTGGTGATAACTTTAAAACGCTTTGACTTATCCAGGCCATTCTGAGAATGTTTTTTCGTCACATATTGTACTTCATGATACTGGTAAAATGAAGTTAAAAAAATGCATTTTTATTTATAAAAAGATACCAAATTTAGCAAAAATTAGTAAAAAATTTCAAATTTTGAAGTTTCAATTTCTCTAATTCTACAGTATAATACATAGTAATACCTCCAAAAATAGTTATTACTTTACATTCCCCATATGTCTACTTCATGTTTGGATCATTTTGGGAATGATTTTTATTTTTTGGGGATGTTACAAGGCTTAGAAGTTTAGAAGCAAATCTTGATTTTCCATTTTAATAAGTTACAGTTACAAAGCAAGGGTTAACAGCCAAACCAAACTCAATATTTTTGGCCCTGAGTCTGTAGTTTACAGAAACGCCCCATATGTGGTGGTAAACCGCTGTACGGGCACACGGCAGGGCGCAGAAGGAAAGCAATGCCATACGGTTTTTGGAAGGCAGGTTTTGCTGGACTGTTTTTTTTGACACCATGTCCCATTTGAAGCCCCCCTGATGCACCCCTAGAGTAGAAACTCCATAAAAGTGACCCCATCTAAGAAACTACACTCCTCAAGGTATTCAAAACTGATTTTACAAAAGTTGTTAACCCTTTAGGTGTTCCACAAGAATTAATGGAAAATAGAGAAACAATTTCAAAATTTCACTTTTTTGGCAGATTTTCCATTTTAATAATTTTTTTCCAGTTACAAAGCAAGGGTTAACAGCCAAAAAAACTCAATATTTATGGCCCTGATTCGGTAGTTTACAGAAACACCCCATATGTTGTCGTAAACTGCTGTACAGGCAAACGGCAGGGCGCAGAAGGAAAGGAATGCCATACGGTTTTTGGAAGGCAGATTTTGCTGGACTGTTTTTTTTTTTACACCATGTCCCATTTGAAGCCTTTCTGATGCACCACTAGAGTAGAAACCCCCAAAAAGTTACCCCATTTTAGAAACTATGGGATAGGGTGGAAGTTTTTTTGGTACTAGTTTAGGGTACAATGATTTTTGGTTGCTCTATATTACACTTTTTGTGAGGCAAGATAGCAAGAAATAGCTGTTTTGGCACTGTTTTTATTTTTTGTTATTTACAACATTCATCTGACAGGTTAGATCATGTGGTATTTTTATAGACCAGGTTGTCACGGACGCGGCGATACCTAATATGTATACTTTTTTTTATTTATATAAGTTTTACACAATGATTTCATTTTTGAAGCAAAAAAAAAATCATGTTTTAGTGTTTCCATAGTCTGAGAGCCATAATTTTTTCAGTTTTTGGGAAATTACCTTGGGTAGGGTATGATTTTTGCGTGATTTTTTGGATGAGATGACGGTTTGATTTGCACTATTTTGGGGTGCATATGACTTTTTGATCGCTTGCTATTACACTTTTTGTGATGTAAGGTGACAAAAAATTGTTTTTTTAGTACAGTTTTTATTTTTTACGGTGTTCATCTGAGGGGTTAGGTCATGTGATATTTTTATAGAGCCGGTCGATACGGACGCGGCGATACCTAATATGTATACTTTTTTTTATTTATGTAAGTTTTACGCAATAACAGCTTTTTTAAAACCAAAAAAATTATGTTTTAGTTTCTCCATATTCTGAGCCATATTTTTTTTTATTTTTTGGGCGATTGTCTCAGGTAGGGGCTCATTTTTTGTGGGATGAGGTGCCGGTTAGATTGGTACTATTTTGGTGGCCAAACGCCTTTTTGATCGCTTGCTGTTGTACTTTTTGTGATGTAAGGTGACAAAAAAATGATTTCTTTAGCACAGTTTTTATTTTTAATTTTTTACGGTGTTCATCTGAAGGATTAGGTCAAGTGATATGTTTATAGAGCCGGTCGATACGAACGCGGCGATACCTAATATGTATACTCCCCCCCCTATTTTTTAGCAATTTTTTTTTACTTTATTTGGGGAAAATTACGTTTTTGTTTATTTTTACTTGAAACTTTAAATTTTTTGGGGGGAAAACTTTATTTTTTCAACTTTTTTTTCACTTAATTTTTTTTCCCACTTTGGGACTTGAACTTTTGGGGGTCTAATCCTTTACAATGCATTCCAATACTTCTGTATTGGAATGCATTGGCTGTATGAGTAATACTGTGTGTATTACTCATACAGATTCCGGGGCCTGTGAGATCCAGGGGGCTGGATCTCACAGGCTCGTCACCGGAAGGCAGCGCAGATGCCTAAGGAAGGCATTGCGCTGCCTTTCATGCCATCAGGTCCCCCGCACAGCCCCATGGGGACCCGATGGCACCGCCCGCCGCCGCAATAGATAAAACCCGCAAACCGCAGGTCTGAATTAACCTGCGGTTTGCGGCGATCGCCGACAGGGGGGGGGTCACGGAACCCCCCCGGGCATTTAGCCGAAGTGCCTTCTCAATGATTTGAGCAGGCACCGGCTTCCGATCACCGCTTCCGATCACCGCTCCGCTGCGCTGCGGTGATCGGAAATACACAGGGCGTACAGGTACGCCCTGTGTCCTTAAGTACCAGGACATAATGGCGTACCTGTACGCCCTATGTCCTGAAGAGGTTAAAGGGCCAGCATGTGCACACCTTACCTCTCTCTAGTAAATAGCTGGTTATTGGGGGCTACTTAAGGCAACTTCTATATTGGGAGGATGACTGAGCAAAAAGGTTCTAGATCGCTAGTTCCTTTCTAAGGTGTTTGTTTCTGTTGTCTGCCCAAGTACGTCTGCCTGTTTACCATATTCTGACCCTTTGCTGCCTGTTGTCAGCCTGCCATATTCTGCCTGCCCTGACCTCAGCTGTTACTGAGTTTTGTCTGACCTTCTGTACTCCACAGCCCCATGAATCAGTTGTCAACCACATCAGAACTGCTAGAGGAGGAGGCGGCCTGGTGCCCCCCTGCAGTGAAGTTCAGATCCCTGTATAGGGCTTGAAGGGTAAATAATAGGGGACTGCCAGGATAACACCCTTAATTTTAGCACAAAGTCAGAGTTTTACTGTCACAGCAGTTGCAGTGCTGGAGGTTGCTGACTCCTCAATTAGTGTCATACTATTCTCTATAAATGGTCATATGCTAGTAAAGCTGACACTAGAATAATGATGGCAATCATATGTTTTATGCCTATGTATATGCATCCTACTTTTCGGACTTTACTTTTTAATCTTTCCTGGTGCTAGATTTGAAATGTGTGTCTGTTTTCCTGAGGCAGCTATTGCAAAACAATGAAGTGCAGCCATAGTTGTTGCCATTTTGAACCCCCTTAATTAATTTTTTACTCTGCGGGGTGCCATTAGCTATCATGGCTGTTGATGTCTGGTATTCATTGAGGGACCGTTTACCAACTTTCAGTATGTCCAGGACATCATATAATCAGTCCTACAATGTTCTTTAACTTAGGCGACGTGGTGTTTAAACAAAATAACTCCAGCTCACACACTGCCCGTACTACACAACATGCTCTTCCGGGTGTCTGGCAGCTACCCTGGTCAGCTGCATTGTCAGATCTCTGCCTCATCACAAATATTTGGGACAGGGATGAATGAATTGATTTGTACAAATCGATTTATTCATCAAATTGGGTTCTTAAGCTGCAAGGGTCTGTTCCCCCTGCCACTTGATTGACAGGGCTGGACCTCTCACCCAGCCCTGACAATCTCCCGTCTGCACCACTGTTCTGAGTAGTGGCACAAATGCAGTAGCTCGGCTTCAGATCCGAAGCACGGACTGTTCATGCACAGCTACCCAGTATTGGAAGTAGAGATGAGCAAATCGTCATACGTTACTACGCCAGCCGACGTGATGACATAATCTCGCGGCCCGTCGTGAGCAAATGGAGGAGGTAAGTTTTAATTTTTTTTGTTTTTTAGACTATTTCAGGTTAAATCGATTCGCTGACATGAAGCACGATGAAATTCGGCTTCTAGGCAAATGAAATTCATCCTGAAATTCGGATGATGATTTGGAGATGGCGGCAGCCGGCCCATCGCGAGCAAATAGAGCGCGTTAAGTTTGATTAAAAAAAATTTTTATTGTTCATTTTACACTCAGATGCCACGATTATGTATGAACATGGCATCTGAGGGGTACAATGACTGGGGCGGCGTTATAGCATCTCCCTGTCATTGCACCCGCTACTTGCAAAAAAATGCACCAGTGTTTGAAAGGGACACCAGAAAATTCACTCAGCTCCTGCTGCCACAAGAAGCAGAAGCCACAGAAGCAGTAGCAGCAAACAGTTCAGTCTCCTCAACATGATAGAGCAATTTTTCCATGTGCCGCAACAGGCTGAGGCAAATCAGCAAGCTGAAACCTCCTGTCTCAACACCCAGGTTCAGACCGACCTACACCCTGGTCTTATCTCTGGCGCATACCTTGTTCTATGACCCAATGGATTTGTGGGAGGGCAGACTGGAACAGTGGCTTAAAGTAGCACAGTATGCTCTTTCATGCCCAGCCTCCAGTGTAATCTCAGAGAAGGTTTTCAGCGTTGCAGGGGATACAGTGAAACCCAAACGGACCAAATTGTCCACCATTATCCAAAACATTACTTTTTTCAAAATAAACCAAGCCTAGATTTGGGATGATTTTCACACTCCTCTGTCTGAGGCCAATGAATAGATCTCGTCTGACGGTACCTCATCTTGCCATGGTTGCTGTCTGCATTCCTGCACTCCTGCCTACCATGTTCCATATGGTTGCTGCCTCCATCATACGATCGCTGCTGCCTGATTGCCAACATGCTCCGTGCGGCTGTTGCCTCCTTCATGCCACTGCTGCCTTCATGCCACTGCTGCTGCTTGCCTATCATCATGTTCTGTACAGCTGCTGCTGCCTCCATCATGCTGATGCCTGCCAACATGTACCATATGACTGCTGCTGCCACCACTGCCTCAGCTACAACTACTCCCTGTTAATCCTCTACTGCCACCACTGTTAACGCTATGCATCTTTTTCCATTTTGCTGTTTGCCGTACGGGATAATTATTTTTATATTTTAAAAATGCGGGTGTTTTCCCATATGGCGATGGCCATGATTAGTGTTGAGCGAAGCGAACCATCGAAAGTGGAATTCGGTCCAATTTTTGGGAAAAATAAGATTCTAACAAAGCCGAATTTCCTCACGTTTTGTGGTAACAAATCATTTTTCCTAAAATTGCGGCTGGAGTTGTCTTAGAAAGACACGGCCCCTCTCTACACCGTCCCTAGATATGATAAAGAAAAAACTAACTGCCTTTACAAAGTCACCGAAGAAGGCCGCAGAGGGGTCAAGGGAGGAGACCCCGAATGAAATGAGTGAGCTGCAGGGTCTACGGCCTGATATCCAGGTGAAGAGCATGATTGAAAAAGACCTGACAAAGGACTAGCGCTGAGCGTGATGACGTCACCGCGTGGTCCCAGTGTGATCACACAAAATTGCTATTTAGCACTAGTCGATAACCTTTTTCACCGGCGTTATACTGGTGCACTTCTGTCTAAGTGGCCGTTAAAAATGGCCCCGTTGATAGATAAACTTCAAGGAAGCTGCCAAATAATTTTTTAAAAAACTTAGCTCACCTGTACCAGTTATGAATAATTAGCTCTTTTTCGGGGGTCATTCTCATAATTATCTTTACAACAGCCGAATTGCAGCCAGCACCTAGCCCCATGGCCCCTTATCCAGCCCGGCTGAGACCACTCGTACTGAGCCTACAGCAGGACTCTGTTTTACAAAGACTCTCTCTCCCCTGACTGACTGGTGGTGCCTCAGACCTGATGACTGATGGGGAAGACATGGAAACTTCTGCCATAAATCTCCCATAGAAGCTATGAGGCCTGTCACTGCCTCACATACCCCCCTTTATTCAAGCCCGCAGAGGTGAACACTAGCATCAAATCCATATGCTCGTGAGTGGGCATCGACCTGGCCTACAGTCTTCCCTTTATACTGCCATACCCAGGACAACAACGCTTGGTTTGCCACAAACATGGACCTACGGGATTTTCTTGCCCATCTCATGAGTAGGTACTCTCTTTCACGAGCGAGGATGATGCGCTTTCGCACCCGTGGTCTCTCTCTTTTCTTTTTTCTGTTCCTCTCCACATTTGGCATGTCATACAACCGGCAGGCTCTCTTTTTAGATTTTCTGGGTTCTGCACATGCTCCTTATGTCCTTTCTTGGACTGCTGCAACTCTTGACTGAACTGTTCCCAGTTCCCCTCCAACACCTCAGCCTTAACTTCTTCAGCCTTGGTTTTCTTGGACCCGGCATCATATACTTGACCTCCTAAGTTCTTTTTCTCTTTCTCATCGAGGTAGGAGGTACCGGGGACACCGGAGTCTTCACCAGACTCATCGACTTCTGGCATTTTCTCCAGAGGCTCACTTAGGACACTGTTCTCCTTTCGGGAAGAATTCAGGAGAGCCAGGCCACAGTAGCAGACAGGATCTGTATACTGTTCGTCCATCTCCTCGTATTCCTTCCCCAGCAGGCTACTGGCTACTTGGGAGGCCTTGCAGGGGGAGGGGACGTCTTTCGCGACCAGGTCCTGGCTACCCACTACCATGAATCTCTTGGCCTCGGCATCCACATCAGCCCTATCAACAGGTTCAGTAGAAAGATCTTTCGTATTCTCTGCCTTGGTCGGCACCACAGCGCCACCATCTCCAGACTCCGTCTTAACAGGCTCTGGCTTAGACATCTTGGCCTCTTGTAGAGGATTCTCCTCTTCGGTTTTTGCATTTTCCTTTGATTGAGCCAACCTGTCATCTCGAGAAGCTCTTGCCTCTAACTCTTCAGGCTTAGTCTTCGCCAACTCATAGACGTTCTTTCCGACGTCATTCTTTGAGCTCATGGGATCCTTCTCTGCTCTGAGTTGCTTGTTCAGCCTCTCAAACTCATTTCGTTCCTCTTGCACTTCTTCAAGGGCTCTAGCCAAGGAGAGGGCCTTGGTATCTTTTTCCCGAGCATCCGCCTTCGCTCGGTCATGTTCTTGGGCATATCAGGCCAAGATGTATTTCTCTTCAGCCCAGGGCAGGTCAAACTTCTTCTTTTTCTTATTAGTTTTTCGCACCAGTTTGTTGGAAGCACCCCGCTCTTGGGCCTCCTGGTCCAGCTGGAAGTATCACCATTCTCTTTTGGAGACCCTGTGGGGGTTCCACCCAGAGTCCCTTTAAGCACTTTATCGGTGTCTTTTCTGTATTTCTTTGGAGTCTTTGCTCTTCACCTGGATATCAGGACGTAGACCCTTCAGCTCGCTCATTTCTTTTGGGGTCTTCTCCCTTGACCCCTCTGCGGCCTTCTTCGGTGACTCTGTAAAGACAGCTAGTCTTTTCTTTATCATATCTAGGGACCGTGTAGAGAGGGAGAAATTATCTTCCTGATTGCAGCTGTACCACAGCCTGGGTATGGGTCTCAGACACTAGGCTGAAGTCTCCCCACTTAACTCTCGTCATGTCAGGTATAACCCTTGTCTGGTCGCTACCAGTAATCATCTCAATTTCACAAGACCTCGACATGGTAGCTTCCCTCTCTGAGTTGCTAACGGTC
The DNA here is from genome assembly GCF_905171765.1 of Bufo bufo. NCBI lineage: Eukaryota > Metazoa > Chordata > Amphibia > Anura > Bufonidae > Bufo > Bufo bufo. The sequence continues at coordinate 362,271,410 of NC_053390.1, forward strand.
ACAGCACATGTCACCTATACCGCTCGGGTCATTATTAACCCTGAACTCTAGGGGCACCAATGAGCTATTCCCCACCTGGGACACCTCCTCAGCAGCCATAGAACACTGTGGTACATTTGGTACCCCCTCTAGTACTGCCACACTTTCCTGTCCGTTCACCACCTTGGGTTCACCCAGCTGTAATTTCTCAACATTTATCAACCCTTCTGCCTTTTTTATAATTTTTCCTCCAGGGGGCGCGATTCCCCCGACCACATCCTGCAACGGAAAAGGCATGTCATTATCATCACCTATTTCACAAAGATGTCACATTTTCATTTTGCACTTTATCAGCACCATTGTTTCTAATGGTCAATTCATTTAAAGGGCTAGAAACCAATTCTGCAGGAGTTTTGTCCCTGACTGCAGAAGTGTTTTCACCTCTCCACAAATCATGGACCAACATTCCCTCATACATGAGTGTATTTATATTACCAACGAATCCATCAGTCCCAGTTGTCACGATAGATTCACATCTATTGAGAACTACCTGACAGTCCTCATTAGCCGCATGTCTGTCCACCGTATTTATCCCTTTACCAGTCTCCGGTTTCAATATTGTGCTACCGCTTACATGGGCCAGCATAGGGTCTCTAATTTTCGCCATCCCAAGCCTAGCCTTGGTCATAGGCATAATGAGCAATGCAATAGCCATCTTCCCTGCAGATTCCTGCGAGGGAGCAACTGCAACAGGCTTACCCGCCTGTTCAGACACTGCGTTTTCCACATAGTCACATCCCCTTGCAACAGATCCTGGCCTCTGCGACGTATCCCCTACTGGCCCAGCAGGTAGCAACTGTTGCCGACTCACTGTCACGGGGTTTGCCAGACCAATAAACACAGGAAAATTCTTACCACCTGATGTTGTGGATTCGGTAGTCTCGGGAGACGAAGATATTCCCAGGACATCTCTACCGAGATCACCAGCCTTTTCTTGGTTCCTGGTATCCCGAACATTGGCAGACTGTTGCCACCAGAAACAGCATGGTCTGGAGTCCCGACTTTCGCTGGAGGGTCACTCCAGCCACACCCTTTAGGACTCTGTGCACAGTTGCAGGTAATATGGGAAATCCGGAAAGCCACACTGTTCTCCATCTTCTTGTCTTCCCGACGGTTGCCCTTGGCAACGGCATATATCCGCTTTTCCACCGGAACTCCGACCGTAGAACGTGAAGTACTCTCACCGTACCATATCTGCAAAAATAAGGGAAAATCCTTGCCCAGCACGAATTCTGGCATCAGGGTCTCGCACTTTAACAGCTCCCACTGCACAGAGCCATAGTCCATCACAAAGGTGAGTGACACCTCAATTTTTGTTTCTGGCCCTCTTGTCATAAAGTCCACAACAAGCCGAACGGGCGAACATATGGCGATGTCTGCCGGCGCCATATTCTTTTACATTGTGAAGAACTTTGACCCATGACACATCCATCAGGTGGTATACCGTAGGACAGCCAATTGAGACGTTTCAGCACATGGACATACGCCCTACCTTATAAATAAACCCGATCTGGCCACCATTTTATATTCAGTCTTATGCCAGTGTAGGGATAGGTTGCTGTGTGGAGCAGGGAGAGACTGTTAGGGACACCAAACGCTAACTAATAGGGCCACAAAAGTCCTTTTAAGGACTGGTATAGGTGTGCTATCGATAGGTGTGACTTACTGAGGGGTGTAATATACTTATGATATACTTTCTAACAGAAAGTTTATTATAGTGCATTTGTATTGTGCAGCAGTTGTGTGCAGTTCTGCTGCGATACTGCAGCTACACAGAGTGACAAACGCTATTGGAACAAATAATTTCTACTGGTGTGATATACCAGTTGCCCCCCAAAAAACCTGATTGAAGCAGGGGTGTTATATACAAATAATATACTTTCTATATAGTGCATTTGGGTTGTGCAGCATTTGTTTGTGGTTTTGCTGTATTACCGCAGCAACACAGAGTAAAAAGGAACGCTATTGGAACAAATAATTTCTACTGGTGTGATATACCAGTTGCCCCCCAAAAACTGGAGTCCACCAACTGTGGAATGTAGTCCAATCATCCTGGGCTGGAATACCTGTTCATAGGTGCCAGAAGTTGGTTGACTCCATGCAACACAGATGTACAGCAGTTCTCAGAAACAGTGGTTATACAACTAAATATTAGTTAAGTGATTCAAAGGAAAGCAAAATATTTAAACTTTTTTCAGTTTATATAGTGAATGTTTGAGTTTGTAAAGAAGAATATAAACACTGCTATTTTTTTGAACAGTCTAATATTCACTTTTCTTAATTTTTTTTTAGAGGAACAACACAAATTTGAAATATTATTTTTCATGTTTTGATTTGGAATAGAATGTGTAGTGTTCCCAATGCATTTGTGTGTATGGAAATAAAAGCTATTAGAAGAATTTTGAGCTTTATTAACTTTTTTAAACACACTGCTATTATTTTGAACACAACTGTATATGGCCATGATCAGCGGCAAGTGAATGTATCTCTGGCACACAGCTTCGATGCCAAGATACATTTGACCACAGACACGCGGTCTAGAAAACACGGGCAGGGAAGGTACATAACTTTTACTGCCCACTGGGTGAACCTTATGATGGCCGTCAAGCATGAAACCTGTGGCACCCGTGTGGATTTGGTGTTGCCGCCACGGATTGCATGCAGGCCTGCCTCTTCTCCTTCTCCATCCTCCGTCTCCTCCTCGGCTGACTACTCCTTTTCTTACTGCTACCGCCTCTTCCGCTGCGCCCCCCAAGCTCCTCAGAACCTATTCGACGTGCCAGGTGAGACGTTGCTATGCTGTGCTGCGTCTGTTGTGCCTGGAAGCCAAGAGCAACACCGGTCCTGCACTCCTTTCAGCTTTGCGGTCACAGGCCGATCAGTGGCTAACCCCGCTCAATTTGACAGTTGATAAAGTGGTGTGCGACAATGGTGCCAATCTGCTGAGCGTGCTGAAACAGGGCAAAATGACACACGTCCTGAACTTAGTCGTGCAGAAATTCGTTGCCAAATACCCTGGGGTCCAGGACGCCTTGCGGCAGGCCATGAAAATCTCTAGCCATTTTAGAAGATCCTACATGGCCATGGCTTGCCTTGCTGACGTTCAGCAGCGACACCACCTGTCCATTAGATGTCTGATTTGTGACTTCCCCACGCGCTGGAACTCTACCTTGTATATGCTCGATAGGCTGCTCCAGCAGAAACGTGCAGTTAACGACTACCTGTACGAACTCTGCGTCAGGACAGTTTCTGGGGAGCTTGTTTTTTTTTCACCACGCCAGTGGCTGCTCATGCACGACGCATGCAGACTTCTGCGGCCATTTAATGAGACCACCAAACTGGTCAGTTGCAGCCAGGGCTTCATTAGTGACATCGTACCTTATGCCTTCTTTCTGGAGCGTGCATTGTGTCGTGTCATTGATCAAGCCATCGAGGAGCAGTAAGATGAGGAAGTCTCAATGCTGGATGAATTCCCAGAGAGGGCTACTCCATCTGAGACAAGTCAACAGGAGTCTGAAGAGTAGTCAGAGGAGGATGGTGCCAGGGCGGAGGAGGAGCAAGAAGAGCATGCTTTAAACTTTTAAACTGGGATCCCTTGTGTTGTCCGTGGATGGGGGGGAGGAGACCGAGGATGACATTATCCTGGACAATGAGCAGGATCCAGGCCACTCCACCGCTTCCAGTTTAGTGCAAATGGGGGCCTTCATGCTCCAGTGCTTGAGGAGGGACCCCCGTATAAAAGGCATAAAGGGCAAGGACCAGTACTGGGTGGCAACGTACTTAGACTCCTGGTACAAACACAAAATGGTGGACATGTTACTAGCATCACAGAGGGCTGTCAAAATGCAGGCCTTGCTTTGAGAAATGCTGCATTCTGCTTTTGCAGGTGCTGGCAGAGGAATTTCCATTCACAGAGAAACAGTTGCCAGTACCAATCCAACAGCACATGTAAGAAGAGGGCGGTTTGAAGATGTGTTGGTCACTTTGGATATGAGATCATTCTTGCAACCAACCCATCGACAGCCGCCCTCCGGATCCAGCCTCATGGAACGCCTAGACCGACAGATGTCCGACTACATCGGGTTAACGGCCGATGTGGACGCTCTGAGAAGCGAGGAACCCCTGGACTACTGGGTGTGCAGGCTTGACCTGTGGCCAGAGCTGGCATTTGCCATAGAACTCTTGGATTGCCCCTCATCCAGTGTCCTGTCCGAAAGAACGTTCAGCGCAGCAGGGAGGATCGTGAACGATAAGCGCACTTGCCTAGATCACGACAGTGTGGACTACCTCACATTTCTAAAAATGAATGAGGCATGGATCTCGGCGGAATTCAACACATGTGACGAGTCGTCAACCACATTTAATTGAATTTTCTCATGACAGACCACAAATATCCGCCAGCACCCAGAACAAATAATGGTCCCTGTCTTAGGTAAATACAGCGGCATAAAAGGCCTTTTCTGTCTGGTGAATGTCTAATGTTTTGGGCGTCTGAGGAATTCAACACCTGTGATGACCACGTGTTTCAACTATTATCATTAGGGTTTTTTCAAGAGGGGGGATTTCGTTAGTCATGTTTTTAATCCAATTTAATATTTTTAGTTCTTTTAAACATATGTATTTGACCTGTATTTGTACTGTCCTTCAGTAAAATTGATGTCCATTGACCATCTAATAGACCTCCAGCCACATAATCACTTAATCTTTTCTGTACGGTGAATGCCTAATGTTTGGGGCCTGTAGTCCAGTCGCCTACAGTAAAATCTTTATCCATTGACCGCATAAAGTACCTCGAGCCACATAATCAGAATTTCTTTTATGTCAGGTGAATGTCTAATTTTTAATGCCCGTACTCCCGTGGCCTAAAATAAAAAATTTCTAGGCTCCAACAGGGCACATTTCAGAGAATTTCCCTTTAAGACACATAAAATTGTCCAGTGATTAAGACACATATTTTTTTGTTGGAATTTGTCATTGATCCCCCTCTAGTATGTCACTGTCCATGTTGTGGGACTATTTGTGCACTTCTACTAAGTATTTGGTGGCTGCTCACATGTGGAACATAAATGTGGCTTTCTCCAGCCATACGGTCCAGGTGATCCTTCAACACCTTTTTGGGGGATTGTGTCCCAGTAGTCCTCCCGACTCTGGCCTCGTGACCCTTGTTCCCAGGCATCACGCCGTCCCCCAAAGTCCCAGCTAGCACCTAGCCCCATGGCCCCTTAGCCAGCCCGGCTGAGACCACTCGTACTGAGCCTACAGCAGGACTCTGTTTTACAAAGACTCTCTCTCTCCTGACTGACAGTCTGGGCTGGGCTCTTATCCCAGACTGATTGTGGCACCTGGTGCTGCCTCAGACCTGATGACTGATGGGGAAGACATGGAAACTTCTGCCATAAATCTCCCATAGCAGCTATGAGGCCTGTCACTGCCTCATATACCCCCCTTTGTTCAAGCCCGCAGAGGTGAACACTAGCATCAAATCCATATGCTCGTGAGCGGGCATCGACCTGGCCTACAGTCTTCCCTTTATACTGCCATACCCAGGACAACAACGCTTGGTTTGCCACAAACATGGACCAACGGGTTTCTCTTGCCCATCTCATGAGTAGGTACTCTCTTTCACGAGCAAAGATGATGCGCTTTCACACCCATGGTCTCTCTCTTTTTTCTGTTCCTCTCCACATTTGGCATTTCATACAACCGGCAGGCTCTCTTTTTAGATTTTCTGGCTTCTGCACATGCTCCTTATGTCCTTTCTTGGACTGCTGCAACTCTTGACTGAACTGTTCCCAGTTCCCCTCCAACACCTCGGCCTTAACTTCTTCAGCCTTGGTTTTCATGGACCCGGCATCATATACTTGCCCTCCTAAGTTCTGTTCCTCTTTCACATCGAGGTAGGAGGTACCGGGGACACCGGAGTCTGACAGTCTGGGCTGGGCTCTTATCCCAGACTGATTGGTGCATCTGGTGCTGCCTCAGACCTGATGACTGACGGGGAAGACATGGAAACTTCTGCCATAAATCTCCCCTTGCAGCTATGAGGCCTGTCACTGCCTCACACAGTGATGTTTATTTTTTTTAATTGTTTATGTATTGTGAGGGATTAGCTCGCTTTCGGGGGGTTACACTCACAGATATCTTCGCCAGACACCAAGTTTAAGGTCCAAACACTGTGCTTTATTGCACATCCGCATAAACATAAACAATTATACAAAATAAGCATCTCGCCCGTCTGGGCTCTACCTAAACAGAATAATATCCCTGACCTACATAACGCAGTTCACACTTGGAATTAGATGCGGCTTTCTCAACCAGTCGCTCAGCAGTCTCCAGGCTGTAGCAAAACAGTATGTCTGGGGAACTATGGCCCAGAAGTCCGCCTGACTCTGGCCTTGCAGCCCTCTCACTGCAGGCGTCGCGTGGTCCTCCAAACTCCAGGCTATTCAAAGCCTTGTGGCTCCTCAGTCCTCCTGACTGAGACCACACACATGGGCTCTGCAGGCCTCTGCTTCATAAAACACTTCCCTTTCCTGATACACTGAGGGTTGTTTATAAGCCCTTGAGTACCTCCAGCTGATGTCACCTGTGGTGGAATAGGAGTGTAGACCATACTATGCACCCCTTCTATGCCTCTAACCTGCATAACACCTGTCACTGTCTCACAGTATTTTAATTTTAATTTTGGAGAATGGGGATGATTTGAATTTTTATATATTTATATATTTTATTTCTTTAATAATTTTACACTTTTTAGTAATTCCCCTAGTGAACTTGAACAATCAATCATTAGATTGTTTCTATCATAGACTCCAATGTATTAGAATTAGAGTCTATGAGAATTTCATTGTGTTCCGATGAAGCCCCATAGGAACTTATGTGCGGTAGCCTCAGATCATTCAGGAAGACTGATGCTGCCACACACACCATCCAGCTACCTCAATGGTTGCTAGGTTTTGACCTTGCAGATGCGACAGTCACATTTAACCACGGCATCTGAGGGGTTAAATGTGTGCGATCGATGTTATCATTTTAATCAGCAGGCACCTGGCGGCTATGGTATTCGTGAGTGGGTGCCACCTTTAAAGTCCAGACTGTTGATGTATATATACATAAGGTGGTCAGGAACAGGTTATGGTAATATTAATGATCATGACTTACAGCTAATGCAAACCAAAAAGTTAGTATATCAGAAAATTTGAATATTATATAATACCAATCAAAAAATGATTTATGATACAGAAATGTTGGCCTACTAAAAAGTATCTATGTACAGTATATGCACTCAATATTTAGTTGCGCCTCATTTTGCATGAATTACTGCATGTATGCAGTGTGCATCAGCACTGCTGAGGTGTTATAGACTCCCAGTTTGCTTTGATAGCGGCCTTCAGCTCATCCGCATTGCTGGGTCTGGTGTCTTTCAGCTTCCTCTTGACAATACCTTATAGATTCTTTATGGGGTTTAAGTCAGGCGAGTTTGCTGGCCAATGAAGTACAGTAAAACTGTACTTATTAAACCAGCTATCGGTACTTTTGTCAGTTTGGGCAGGTGCTAAGTACGTCAGGAAAATAAAATTAGCATCTCCATAAAGCTTGTCAGCAGAGGGAAGTATGGAATGCTTTAAAAGTTCTTGGAAGATGGCTATGCTGATTTTGGACCAACACCAGCAGATGACATGGCTCACTAAACCATCACTGAATTTGGGTCTCAAGCAACTTGGATTATGTTCCTCTCCAATCTTCCTCCAGATGCTGGGACCTTGATTTCCAAATGAAATGCAAAATTTACTTTCATCTGAAAACAGGACATTGGACCACTGAGCATCAGTCCAGTCCTTTTTTTCCTTAGCCTATGTAAGCTGTCTCTGGTTGCGACCATTGTAGCCTATGTCCTGGATACATCTATGTGTGGGGGCTCTTGATGTACTGATTCCAACCTCAGTCCCCTCCTTCGAATTTATCCCAAATTCTTGAATGGCCTTTATTTGACAATCCTATAATGGCTTTGGTTATCCCTGTTGCTTGTGCACCTTTTTCTATCACACTTTTTCCTTTCACTGAACTCCATTAATATGCTTGGATACAACACTCTGTGAATAGCCAACTTCTTTAGCAATGACCTCTTGTGGCTTCCCCTACTTGTGGAGGGCATCAATGACTGTCTTCTTGACAACTGTTAAGTCTGCCCCATGATTGTTTAGCCTATGGAACCAGACTGAGGGACCATTTAAAGGCTTAGAAAACCTTTGCAGGTGTTTTGTGTTGATTAAACACCATGAGTCTACAATATTCAACTTTTTCAAAATATTCTAATTTTCTGAGGTACTGACTTTCGGGTTTTCATTCGCTATAAGCCATAGTCATCAACAATAAAATAAATAAATGCTTGAAGCAAATTACTCTGTGTATAATGAATCTATATAATATATGAGTTTCACTTGAATTGATTTACTAAAATAAATTAACTTTTCGATAACCTTCTAATTTATTGAGATGCACCTGTATACTAAGGATTTGGAAACCTGAATTCTACACAGAATTTTTCTTTGTAGAAGGCGTTTAACAAAATCCCCATCCGCATTTATTTTATTGTAAAATTGCTGATTTTCCAGGTGAAATCTGCACCAAAATATTTGACATATATGTGACTTCTGAACATGACCTAAATCTTTGTGTTCACATTTTTACCCCATCATGTGCTTATATATGTAAGTTATTTGCACAAATAAACCAATTGATAATATCATAAACTAGGTTAGATTCACACCAGTATACAAAAAAAATCATTTGTTGTATGCAGTTAATGGCAGACGTGAAATTGTTACACACATTGGTCTACACAATTTCAAATGGCCCCAACAAACTAAATCCTGATTGCAGCCTTACATGCAGTATTTCACCAACACTACCCCACAATCCAAGATCCATTTACTACAAACATGCGAGACTTGTTTTGAAGATAATTGCATTATATCTTATATATCTGTATAAGTATAAATATGTAGAAAATTGTATTTCTTTATGCTTATTCAGTGGCTCCCAGTAGATTTCTGCAAATGGCACCTGTCGTGACAGCCAATAGAGCTTACAATTTAATTTTATCTGCCTGCAAACAATCTCACTCATTATGTGTTGAAATGATGATGGAACTCATTGAGCCATGCTGTTTCACTTTCTACAAGATAATGTATAACTACTGTCATCATTTGTAGCAAAGGGAGGTGCAATTATCCTAAAGCCTCATTGTGAAAGCATAAAAAAGCTGAAAGATGATAAAAGCTGCCTATGTAATTTCACCACTTTTCTTGTTCAATGCCAGTTGGCAATGTAATTATTATGATCTGAAGATGTAACACTGTGGATGGCAGAGAGATATTTTTTCACTCATTAAATATAAACTAAGGTTATGAAAATTAAAGTTTGATAGTACTTGTCCTTACTGTACTGTACCTTCAAGTAACTTTTTGAAGATAATAGTTTTAACCATGACAACCAGGCTTATGGAGCTAATACATAGAAAACAAGGAGAAAGAACTGGTACCTGATTAGTGAAGACATTATTTTCCTTTATTGGACTCCATTATAAGCATATAAACAGCTATAATAATGGGAAAGAAAAAACACTGCACTGTTTTGTATGTTTTTTTGTATGCACAATAAAGAAGAAAAACATTCCCCTCCAAAAATCAAAATCAAAGACCATGCATAAACCCAAATACTATTATAAACAATGATTTTATGATGTTATTGTTTAAAGATTAATAAAAAAAGTTAAGAAATAGCCATTACATGAAAAAGGGCTGCATACCATAAACACTACTCTACAGATATTATGTTGTAAGTGTTTTACATACATAATTAAGTATTGATTGGTTCTGTTACCTTTTTATATTACCTTCTATATTCTGTGTAATGATATTCCTTGTAATGTAGTGAGTTAGGAATACTTAGTCCTAACAGCAGCACAGATGGGGTTAACCACCCCCCGTGGACTGGTAGGACCGGCGGAATGTTTAATGAGCCCAAGCATAATAACTCAATTAAACAATTAAGTATCCCCTTAAAAGGAGGGAGTCAACCCCCAGCCCACTGTGTTTATAGCAAGAAAAAACTAGACTTACTAGGGTGGAATATTTGTGTGCTGCTGTTAGGACTAAGGAAAAACTAATTATAATTAGAATTTAACGATTCCCTTACGTCCTACCAGCAGCACAGATGGGGAGATAGCAAGAAGAAACCCCTAGGGAGGGCATTCCTGACTGGCAGAACTAAGAATAGTCTGCCCAAAGTCCGAAAACTCAACTAGTCTGGCATCTAGTCTATAATGGTAGATGAATGTTAATTCAGAGCTCCAGGAGGCAGCTTTACAAATCATGTCGAGAGGCAGAAGACTCCTCTCGGCAAAAGAAGTAGCCACAGCTCTAGTAGAGTGGGCCTTCACAAACTCCAGAGGATCCAGAGATTGGGAAACAAAGGCTTCCCTAATAGCCTCCTTAATCCACCAACTGATGGAAGGTTTGGATGCCTTAAAGCCTTTAAACTTACCGGCAAACAGGATTAGAAGATTTTCAAGATGTCGACAGAACCGGGAGGGATATCACCTGCTTGATGTTCTGGAAGGAAGGAACTTTAGGCCTAAAATACAGGAACCGTTTGATGAGCAGGTCCTGAGAAAAAGGCCTGTTGAGGCAAGCTGAGATGGCTGAGACTTGAACCCTCAGAGTAGAAGGAGCAAGGCCTCTATCAAGGCCATCTTGCAGGAACTGAAGGATAGCAGAGAGGGGCGGATCTGCAGACGCCACCTCCTTTGAAGTACACCAGGATGAGAATATCCTCATAATACGAGAGTCGGCTCTCTTGGTAGAGTCCACTCTAGAATGAGACAGCGTTCTCAAGACCGACTCTGAAAGCCCTTCTACTCCGGGAAGGGACTAATCAACCTCCAGGCTGTCAGGTTGAATCTGTGCAGATCTGAGCAGAAGTGAGTGTCCCACGACACCAAGGTCTGCTGCAGGGGGAGCCTCCAATATTGTCCTCGACTCATCTGGGTGAGCTGGGTAAACCAGGATCTTTTTGGCCAAAACGGTATGATAGCTATCACGGAGGCCTGATCCTGCCGGATTTTCATAAATACCCTTAGAATCAAGGAAAACGGAGGGAAGATGTAAGCCAGCCTGATCCTCCAGGATATTGACAGAGCGTCTATCACCAGGGGGTTGTCCTCCCTGTAAAGGGAGCAAAACCTCTCCACCTTAGCTTTGAACCTTGTTGCCATGAGATCCACCTCTGCCTCCCCCCAATTGAGAACTATCTGCTTGAATATCTCCGGATGTAAAGACCACTCCACTGTCGGAAGACCGCGGCTCAGTCGATCCGCTATCATATTGAGGGAGCCTCGAATGTGGATCTCAGATAAGTGGGAAAGGTTCGACTCTGCCCAATCCAGAATCACCCCGATCTCTTATAGTTGAGCGCCCCAGCCTACTTTGGACGCATCCGTAGTCAATATGATCCAGGTTGGCTGGGTCATAGACTTCCCATCTAAAAGATGGCACCACCATCTGAGGGAATACCGAGTTCGCAAAGACAGGGAGCACAGGGAGTTTAGCCCGGCAAGGCTGCCATCCCATTTGGAGAGGACCTCCGACTATAGAGGACGGAGGTGCCATAGAGCCCAAGGGACTGCTTCCGCAGACGCTGACATGAGCCCCAACATCTTCATGAGAGTCCGGATTGGGACTTGCCGGGGAACGGAAAGTAACTCTGCCGTGTTCTGAATCCGGGATCTTCTTTCTGGGGTCAACTGGAGAGACATCCCAGCGGAGTCGATTATGAAGCCTAGATATCTTACTGAAGTTGACGGGCTCACGTTCGACTTCTGCCAGTTGACGATCCAACCTAGGCGGAACAGAAAGGAGATTGCTACCTGAAGATGTTGAGTTAGGACCGTTAGAGAAGAGGCTTTTAAAAGCCAGTCGTCCAGATAATGAATGATGGTCAGTTCTTGAAGTCTCAAAGCCGCCACCACAGAAACCACCACCTTGGTAAAAGTGTGAGGGGCAGAAGAAATGCCAAAGGGAAGGGCAACAAACTGAATATGCCTGACTACCCCGGAAACCTGGACCGCAATCCTGAGATACTTCCTGGAAGCAGGATGGATCGGGATGTGCAGATATCCATCCTTGAGGTCCAGGGTTGCCATCACGTCCCCAGGATTGAGGACGTGAACTACTGACCTGACAGTTTCCATGCAAAACTTCACCTTCCTTATGAACCAATTGAAATACCTCAGATCGATAATCATCCGGAGATCTCCTGAAGCTTTGGGAACCAGAAAAACTGGTGAATAGATCCCTAGGCCCTGTTCTCCTGCCGGAACCTCCTCCTGAGCCCCCTGGCAGAAGTAGTCCTGAATGTAGGACTCCAGGATCACCTGCCTGGTAGCTTGTAGAAGGTTGGTCTAGACAAACCTGTCCATAGGAATAGAGGTGAGGTTGATTACATATCCCTCGGAAATAATGTTCAGGACCCAGGGATCCGAGATCTCTCGGATCCAGTCTTCCCTGAAGTGGGAGAGACGACCCCCGACAGGTACATGAAACATAGGAATGGGGAAGCTTACTGGCAGGACGGCAGGAGTAACGGGACTTATCCAAGAGTCTCGAAGAGGCGCGTAGTCAGGAGGTGGATTTTCCATCTTTGGCTCCTCCACGAGAGCGCCTCGAACTCCTTCGCTGCGCTCTCCAGTCCCTTTGAGACCTTGCTTTCAGGCCAGACCTACCTCCGCGGTCTTGTCTGCCCCGCCCTCGAAAGGACTGCTGGGGAAGGCTCTTCCCCTTCTTATCTGAAAGGCCCGCCATGATTTTATCCAGCTCCAAACCGAACAGACGGTTGGGCTCAAATTGGAGGCCACATAAGCTATATTTTGAGGAATTGTCAATGACACCAGGGCCATGGATTTGGCCACTAGCTTCAACTGGAGCTGTGCAGTATCGCACAAAAAGTCTGTAGCCAGGTTGATGGTCTTGAAGGCAGGCAGTATTTCGTCCCGGGAAACCCTCTGGTCCTAGTCGACTTGGATTTAATTCAGCCAAGACCAGAGGAAAGTAGAGAACTCAGAAGCCTCTATGGCTGTGGAAGCGGAAGCCGCAGCTGCCGTATAACCCCGTCTTAGGGTACACTCTGCTCTCCTGTCAAGGGGATCCTGCAGACTAAACCCATCGTCTGCAGGGACCAGAGTGCACTTAGACAACTTGGCAATAGCCATGTCCATCTTGGGAATGGACACCCATAAATCTACCAAGGGTTTAGCCATCGGGAGCATGGATTTAAACGTCTTTATTAAAACCGGACCTTTCTCAGTTTTTTTCCACTCTTTACGCATGACAGAGAGAAGGTTCTCATCCGCTTTGAAGACACGAGGTGCCCGACTAGCGGGATCGGAACGCTCCCCAGGGTCAACATCATGGTCCCCTTGACTTGAGCAATTTCTGTGTCTTTTCAGGGGGGAAAAAACACGACGTCAGCTCCTCCTCATCCGAGGAGGAAGAACCTAAGGAGACCACAGAAGGTCTCTCCACCGGGACAGAGGTCTCCATAGGAGCCTGGGCAGGCATAGGAAGCCAGCAGGCCTATAACTCCCTTAATAGAGCCATCCACATAAGTCTTCACCCACTGATACATCTCCTGCATTGTAGGTTAACTAGAGCAGTGTTTCCCAACCAGTGTGCCTCCAGCTGCTACAACTCCCAGCATGCAGCTGCGAATAAGGACCGGAGGAAAAAGACACCACAAGTGTAACAACACAAATTTCAGGACTCTGGTAGCTAGCTTGAAAAGCATGTGCAGCCAGAGACCGAACACGCCACAATCTGTGTCAGAAATACACCTACGTATTTCTATATAATAAATAACGACCTAATTGTTTTATTATTCGGGGGTAGGGCCAATATCTTTATATTATATAGATTTTAGTGTATTATACTCTGCCCTGTATTTCCCAGTAGAAAATGATCCTTGGGAAACACAGTCCTCATCCCTGACAACCAGGACCAGGTAGCGCTCTGTCAGTACATGGCGGCATATCCTCTCCGCCACGCTGCTCCGCTGTGTACTGGTGCTTATTCTGACACTAGGGCTGGGTTCACATCCTATTAATGCATACCAAAAATGTATGCGTTAATAGCCTCAGACTGAAGCCGTACAGTGGCGTCCGTTCACCATACAGTTCCATGGTAGAAAAAAATAATTACGTTAAGGCCTCATGCACACGACCGTTGTGTGCATCCGCGGCCATTGTTCCGTTTTCCGTTTTTTTTGCGGACCCATTGACTTTCAATGGGTCCGTCGAAAAATCGGAAAATGCACCGTTTTGCAGCCGCATCCGTGATCCGTGTTTCCTGTCCGTCAAAAAAATATGACCTGTCGGATGCACACAAGATTGTCATCCGCGTCCGTGATCCTTGTCCGTAGGCTACTTTCACACAGACTGATCCGCTTATCCGTCTGCATAAAAGCTTTTTAGATCTGATTTTTCACTTCGTGAAAACTCAGATCCGACAGTATATTCTAACACAGAGGCGTTCCCATGGTGATGGGGACGCTTCAGGTTAGAATATACTAAAAGAACTGTGTACATGACTGCCCCCTGCTGCCTGGCAGGTGCTGCCAGGCAGCAGGGGGCAGACCCTCCCTCCCTCCCCCCCTGTATTTAACTCATTGGTGGCCAGTGCGGCCCCCCTCCCTCCCCTGTATTTAACTCATTGGTGGCCAGTGCGGCCGGACCCTCCTCCCTCCCTTGTATTTAACACATTGGTGGCCAGTGCGGCCGGCCCCCCCTCCCTCCTTTGTATTTAACACATTGGTGGCCAGTGCGGCCGGCCCCCCCTCCCTCCCCCCCTAATTAATATGACCGACCCCCCATCATTGGTGGCAGCAGAGAGTTCCGATCGGAGTCCCAGTTTAATCGCTGGGGCTCCGATCGGTTACCATGGCAGCCAAGATGCTACTGCAGTCCTGGCTGCCATGGTTACTTAGCAATTTTAGAAGCATTATACTTACCTGCGATGTCTGTGACCGGCCGGGCGCTCCTCCTACTGGTAAGTGAAAGGTCTGTGCGGCGCATTGCTTATAGCACAGACCTGTCACTTACCAGTAGGAGGAGCGCCTGGCCGCACTGGCCACCAATGAGTTAAATACAGGGGAGGGAGGGGGGCCGCACTGGCCACCAATGAGTTAAATACAGGGGGGAGAGGGAGGGAGGGGGCAGTCATGTACACAGTTCTTTTAGTATATTCTAACCTGAAGCGTCCCCATCACCATGGGAAGGCCTCTGTGTTAGAATATACTGTCGGATCTGAGTTTCACGATCTAACTCAAATCCGATGGTATATTCTAACCTAGAGGCGTTCCCATGGTGATGGGGACGCTTCAAGTTAAAATATACCATCGGATTGGAGAAAACTCAGATCCGATGGTATAAAAGGGACTCCTGACTTTACATTGAAAGTCAATGGGGGACGGATCCGTTTGCAATTGCACCATATTGTGTCAACGTCAAACGGATCCGTCCCCATTGACTTGCATTGTAAGTCAGGACGGATCCGTTTGGCTCCGCACGGATCCTCCAAAAATCAAGGAAGACCCACGGAAGAAAAAACGGGCCATGGATCACGGAACAACGGAAATCTGTTTGCGGACCGCAAAAAAAAGCGGTTGTGTGCATGAGGCCTAACGCAGTGTTTCCCAACCAGTGTGCCTCCAGCTGTTGCAAAACTACACCTCCCAGTATGCCCGGACAGCCTTTGGCTGTCCAAGCATGCTGGGAGGTGTAGTTTTGCAACAGCTGGAGGCACACTGGTTGGGAAACACTGCGTTAACGTATGCATTTTTTTTATGGACTCTGCAGGATACAAAAACATGGAGTGTTGCACATTTGTATACATCAAACCGATAGGAAATAAAAACTTTCTAGGCTCCAGCAGGGCACATTTTTGAGAGTTTCCCTTTAAGATGCATAAAAATGGCCCCTGATTAAAATACATATTTTTTGTGGGAATTTTTGCAAATGATCCCCCTCTGGTATATCACTGTCCATGTTGTGTACTATTTGTGTAGTTCTAGTAAGTGTTTACTGGCTGCAAATATGACCTGAAGGTTTTTCAGGTTTGCCTGCCATTAAAGTGAATGGGGCCCGCCGCAAACGTGCGGTTCGCGAACATTTGATTGCGAACGCATTCGCAAATCGTCCTGGACGATGTTCGTCAATCACTAATTATAACTTAAGTTTTAATCAATTAGATTTTTTTTATATATATCTATATATATACACTCACCTAAAGAATTATTAGGAACACCTGTTCTATTTCTCATTAATGCAATTATCTAGTCAACCAATCACATGGCAGTTGCTTCAATGCATTTAGGGGTGTGGTCCTGGTCAAGACAATCTCCTGAACTCCAAACTGAATGTCAGAATGGGAAAGAAAGGTGATTTAAGCCATTTTGAGCGTGGCATGGTTGTTGGTGCCAGACGGGCCGGTCTGAGTATTTCACAATCTGCTCAGTTACTGGGATTTTCACGCACAACCATTTCTAGGGTTTACAAAGAATGGTGTGAAAAGTGAAAAACATCCAGTATGCAGCAGTCCTGTGGGCAAAAATGCCTTGTGGATGCTAGAGGTCAGAGGAGAATGGGCCGACTGATTCAAGCTGATAGAAGAGCAACGTTGACTGAAATAACCACTCGTTACAACCGAGGTATGCAGCAAAGCATTTGTGAAGCCACAACACGCACAACCTTGAGGCGGATGGGCTACAACAGCAAAGACCCCACCGGGTACCACTCATCTCCACTACAAATAGGAAAAAGAGGCTACAATTTGCACGAGCTCACCAAAATTGGACTGTTGAAGACTGGAAAAATGTTGCCTGGTCTGATGAGTCTCGATTTCTGTTGAGACATTCAAATGGTAGAGTCCGAATTTGGCGTAAACAGAATGAGAACATGTATCCATCCTCTGATGGCTACTTCCAGCAGGATAATGCACCATGTCACAAAGCTCTAATCATTTCAAATTGGTTTCTTGAACATGACAATGAGTTCACTGTACTAAAATGGCCCCCACAGTCACCAGATCTCAACCCAATAGAGCATCTTTGGGATGTGGTGGAACGGGAGCTTCGTGCCCTGGATGTGCATCCCTCAAATCTCCATCAACTGCAAGATGCTATCCTATCAATATGGGCCAACATTTCTAAAAAATGCTATCAGCACCTTGTTGAATCAATGCCACATAGAATTAAGGCAGTTCTGAAGGCAAAAGGGGGTTCAACACCGTATTACCGTATTAGTATGGTGTTCCTAATAATTCTTTAGGTGAGTGTATATATATATATATATATTTTTTTTATTGGATTTATTCTTAATAAATGTTATTTGTTTTTGAATTATAATTTTTTTTTTTAAAGGACTTTTTAAAAAAGTGGATCCAAAATGTCTTCTTTTTCTTCTTCTTCTTTAAAATTTCCCAGCACTGGTGGAGCGACACAAGTAGTTGTCGCTCCGCCAGCATGGCGAGATTATGCTGACAAGGAGTTGTGTGTAGATTAGAGGCCTGACACAATCTCCCAGCACTGGCGGAGCGACGCAAGTAGTTGTCGCTACTCCTGCGTGGGGAGATTATGTTGACAAGGAGTAGTGTGTAGATTAAAGGCCTGACACAATCTCCCAGTGTTGGCGGAGCGACACGAGTAGTTGTCGCTCCTCCAGCATGGGGAGATTATGTTGACAAGGAGTAGTGTGTAGATTTGATGCCTGACATAATCTTCCAGCACTGGCGGAGCGACACAAGTATCTAGTTTTGAATAGCAGCGAGGCCCGATGCAGTCACTGTATTCTATTGCACTGGGCCCCGATCACTGTAGTAATCCTATCTATAACTGTAGGCATTGTTTAACTATAATCTTCAATACAATCCATTAATCTTCACTTAATAACGTCCGTATCAGGTTGGAGGCCGGGCGGGCGTTCTCTGGCAGCGTAACACACTTTGTCACGCACCTGCTCCACCCGCCCTCCTGCCTGATACGGACGTTAATAATTGAAGATTAATGTATTGTATTGAAGATTATTATAGTTAAACAATGCCTACAGTTATAGATAGGATTTACTACAGTGAGCGGGGCCCGGTGCAATAGAATACAGTGACTGCACCGGGCCCTTCTGCCATTACAAAACTAGATGCCTTCCCCCCCGCTGTATTGGGGGTCATTCACACTACACAGGGACACTGTTATGGGGGGGATCTGTGGATGACACATAGCATAAAATGCTATATGTGTCATCCACAGATCCCCCATAAGAGTGCAATCCACAAATGCTCCCATAACAGTGCCATCCACAGATGCCCCCATAACAGTGCCATCCACAAATGCCCCCATAACAGTGCCATCCACAAATGCCCCCATAACAGTGCCATCCCATAACAGTGTCATCCACATATCACCCATAACAGTGTCAGCCACAGATCCCCCAAAACAGTGTCAGACACACATCCCCCAAAACAGTGTCAGCCACAGATCCCCCATAACAGTGTCAGCCACAGATCCCCCATAATAGTGCCATCCACAGACCACCATTAGTTCAAAACCGACCAAAAGTACACCTTTTGGTTCAAAATGTTTTTTTTCTTATTTCCTCCTCAAAAACCTAGGTGCGTCTTATGGGCCGGAGCGTCTTATAGAGCGAAAAATACGGTATGTTGACAAGGAGTAGTGTGTGGATTAGAGGCCTGACATAATCTCCCAGCGCTGGCGGAGTGACACAAGTAGTTGTTGCTCCACCAGCATGGGGAGATTATGTTGACAAGGAGTAGTGTGTAGATTAGAGGCCTGACACAATCTCCCAGTGCAGGCGGAGCGATACAAATAGTTGTCGCTCTTCCAGCATGGTGAGATTATGTTGACAAGAAGTAGTGTGTAGATTAGAGGCCTGACACAACCTCCCAGGACTAGCGGAGCGACACAAGTATTTGTCGCTCTTCCAGCGTGGGGAGATTATGTTGACCAGTAGTAGTGTGTAGATTAGAGGCATGACACAATCTCCCAACGTTGGCGGAGCGACACAAGTAGTTGTCGCTCCGCCAGCATGGGGAGATTATGTTGACAAGGAGTAGTTTGTAGATTAGAGGCCTGACACAATCTTCCAGTGCTGGCGGAGCGACACACGTATTTGTCGCTACTCCAGTGTGGGCAACTCAATATATGCAACAAGACTCAAAGTACGGTTTTAAAAAAAGTTTAAGAAACAAATTAATTTTACAAAACAGGCTTTCAAAATCAATACACCCTACTGTACCCACCCACATAACCTCACAACAAAACCGCATCAAGAATAAATTCAAATTAGATACATTTTTCCAGAAAAAAAAATACACAAATCCTGCCAGTCCACTCTTCCTGCATTGAAACTGCTACACTGGTCCGCAGTCAAAAATTTTCTATACTGGCCAACTAGCTGTCTTCAGGTGTCTGCTCGACATGTAGCGGTTCTTTTATGAGGAGGTAGTTGTGTAACATGACAGCTGACTTTACTATCTCATCAACAGTTTCTATTTTCAGTTGAATTGGTTTGGTGAAAATTTGCCATTTGGCCACTAAAATGCCGAATGTGCATTCAACCATTCTTCGAGCCCTGGTCAGGCGGTAGTTAAATATGCATTTGCTCCGATTTAATCTGCGGCTGGAAAACTGTTTAATTAGATTACCGCACATCTGAAAGGCCTCATCAGCAACCAACACAAAGGGCATGGGGGTAACATCTGTACCTTGTAGTGGTTGAGGTGGTGGAAAATCAAAATGTCTATTGTATAGCCTTCGCCCCATATAAGAATTTTTAAAGACCATGAAATCATTGGTTCGTCCATAAGCCCCGACATCGATTGCCACAAACCGTTACTGGGCATCAGTCTGCATCTGTCAGTGTGAAATTCAAGCGTTATATACTGCTGTCATATTCTGTTATTAATAAAACACCCTTTTGGGGCAAAGTACTTAATATTGCAGCCCTTGCTGCATCTGTGATTGTTAAAAACAAGCTTGAAATACTTCAATAATTTTCTGGGTTTTTAAAAACACAAATTTTTGGCAATAACCTCCATCTGAGGCCTCTGCCGCATTAGTCAGTGGGCAAGTTAACCGCCTCCGGACCGCCTAACGCAGGATCGCGTTCCGGAGGCGGCTGACTCAGGCACAATCATGCATCTACGCGTCATCTCGCGAGAGGCGAGATTTCCTGTGCGCGCGTTCACAGGAACTGCAGGTAATCGAGTGGATCTGCAGCCTGCCAGCGACGATCATTCGCTGGCAGGCTGTAGATCTGATTTTTTTTAACCCCTTAAAGGTATATTAGACGCTGTTTTGATAACAGTGTCTAATATACCTGCTACCTGGTCCTCTGGTGGTCCCTTTTGCTTGGATCGACCACCAGAGGACACAGGCAGCTCTGTAAAGTAGCACCAAACACCACTACACTACACCCCCCCGTCACTTATTAACCCCTTATTAACCCCTGATCACCCCATATAGACTCCCTGATCACCCCCCTGTCACTGATCACCCCCCTGTCATTGATCACCCCCCTGTAAGGCTCCATTCAGACGTCCGCGGATCCACGGATCCGCAGATCCGCAAAACACGGACACCACCGATCCGCAAAACACGGACACCGGCAATGTGCTTTCCGCATTTTGCGGATCCGCACATTGCCAGAACTATATAGAAAAGGCCCTTTCTTGTCCGCAATTGCGGACAAGAATAGGACATGTTCTATAGGCTCTACAAAAAACGCAGTGTTCGCCCGATCAGGCCTGATCTTGTGCGCACACTTGCGTTCAGTCCGCCCCACCGCAGTGACACCGCATTTTTTTTTCTGATCACTGCAAAAACACTGTAAAATTGCTGCGGCGCTATAAAAAGATCACTTTTGAGGGGCATGGCGAGTTCATAGAAGATTTTATTTTTTTTGGCACAAGTTATCGGAAATGGATTTTTTTTTTTTCTTACAAAGTCTCATATTCCACTAACTTGTGACAAAAAATAAAATCTCACATGAACTCACCATACCCCTCACGGAATCCAAATGCGTAAAAATTTTTAGACATTTATATTCCAGACTTCTTCTCACGCTTTAGGGCCCCTAAAATGCCAGGGCAGTATAAATACCCCACAAGTGACCCCATTTTGGAAAGAAGACACCCCAAGGTATTCGTGAAGGGCATATTGAGTCCATGAAAGATTGAACTTTTTGTCACAAATTAGCGGAAAGGGAGACTTTGTGAGAAAAAACAAAAAAAAAATCAATTTCCGCTAACTTGTGCCAAAAAAAAAATATTTCTATGAACTCTCCATGCCCCTCACGGAATACCTTGGGGTGTCTTATTTCCAAAATGGGGTCACATGTGGGGTATTTATACTGCCCTGGCATTTTAGGGGCCCTAAAGCGTGAGAAGAAGTCTGGAATCCAAATGTCTAAAAATGCCCTCCTAAAAGGAATTTGGGCCCCTTTGTGCACCTAGGCTGCAAAAAAGTGTCACACATGTGGTATCGTCGTACTCAGGAGAAGTAGGGCAATGCGTTTTGGGGTGTCTTTTTACATATATCCATGCTAGGTGAGAGAAATATCTCTCTAAAATGACAACTTTGTATAAAAAAATGGGAAAAGTTGACATTTACAGAAATATTTCTCTCACCCAGCATGGGTATATGTAAAAATACATGCCAAAACACATTGCCCTACTTCTCCTGAGTATGGTGATACCACATGTGTGACACTTTTTTGCAGCCTAGGTGGGCAAAGGGGCCCACATTCTAAAGAGCACCTTTAGGATTTCACAGGACATTTTTTACACATTTGAATTTCAAACTACTTCTCACGCATTAGGGCCCCTAAAATGCCAGGGCAGTATAACTACCCCACAAGTGACCCCATTTTTGAAAGAAGACACCCCAAGGTATTTCGTGATGGGCATAGTGAGTTCATGGAAGTTTTTATTTTTTGTCACAAGTTAGTGGAATATGAGACTTTGTAAGGAAAAAAAAAAAAAAAATCATCATTTTCCGCTAACTTGTGCCAAAAAAAAAAAAAATTCTAGGAACTCGCCATGCCCCTCACGGAATACCTTGGGGTGTCTTATTTCCAAAATGGGGTCACTTGTGGGGTATTTATACTGCCCTGGCATTTTAGGGGCCCTAATGCGTGAGAAGTAGTTTGAAATCCAAATGTGTTAAAAATTTCCTGTGAAATCCTAAAGGTGCTCTTTAGAATTTGGGCCCCTTTGCCCACCTAGGCTGAAAAAAAGTGTCACACATGTGGTATTGCCGTACTCAGGAGAAGTAGGGCTATGTGTTTTGGGGTGTCTTTTTACATATACCCATGCTGGGTGAGATAAATATCTCTGTCAAATGACAACTTTGTATAAAAAAATGGGAAAAGTTGTCTTTTAGAGAGATATTTCTCTCACCCAGCATGGGTATATGTAAAAAGACACCCCAAAACACATTTCCCAACTTCTCCTGAGTACGGCGATACCACGTGTGACACTTTTTTGCAACCTAGGTGGGCAAAGGGGCACAAATTCTAAAGAGCACCTTTAGGATTTCACAGGACATTTTTTACACATTTGAATTTCAAACTACTTCTCACGCATTAGGGCCCCTAAAATGCCAGGGCAGTATAACTACCCCACAAGTGACCCCATTTTTGAAAGAAGACACCCCAAGGTATTTCGTGATGGGCATAGTGAGTTCATGGAAGTTTTTATTTTTTGTCACAAGTTAGTGGAATATGAGACTTTGTAAGGAAAAAAAAAAAAAATCATCATTTTCCGCTAACTTGTGCCAAAAAAAAAAAAATTCTAGGAACTCGCCATGCCCCTCACGGAATACCTTGGGGTGTCTTATTTCCAAAATGGGGTCACTTGTGGGGTATTTATACTGCCCTGGCATTTTAGGGGCCCTAATGCGTGAGAAGTAGTTTGAAATCCAAATGTGTTAAAAATTCCCTGTGAAATCCTAAAGGTGCTCTTTAGAATTTGGGCCCCTTTGCCCACCTAGGCTGAAAAAAAGTGTCACACATGTGGTATTGCCGTACTCAGGAGAAGTAGGGCTATGTGTTTTGGGGTGTCTTTTTACATATACCCATGCTGGGTGAGATAAATATCTCTGTCAAATGACAACTTTGTATAAAAAAATGGGAAAAGTTGTCTTTTAGAGAGATATTTCTCTCACCCAGCATGGGTATATGTAAAAAGACACCCCAAAACACATTTCCCAACTTCTCCTGAGTACGGCGATACCACGTGTGACACTTTTTTGCAACCTAGGTGGGCAAAGGGGCACAAATTCTAAAGAGCACCTTTAGGATTTCACAGGACATTTTTTACACATTTGAATTTCAAACTACTTCTCACGCATTAGGGCCCCTAAAATGCCAGGGCAGTATAACTACCCCACAAGTGACCCCATTTTGGAAAGAAGACACCCCAAGGTATTTCGTGATGGGCATAGTGAGTTCATGGAAGTTTTTATTTTTTGTCACAAGTTAGTGGAATATGAGACTTTGTAAGGAAAAAAAAAACAAAAAAAAAAAACATCATTTTCCACTAACTTGTGACAAAAAATAAAAAGTTCTATGAACTCAGTATGCCCATCAGCGAAATACCTTAGAGTGTCTACTTTCTGAAATGGGGTCATTTGTGAGGTTTTTCTACTGTCTGGGCATTGTAGAACCTCAGGAAACATGACAGGTGCTCAGAAAGTCCCAGCTACTTCAAAATGCGGAAATTCACTTTTTTGTACCATAGTTTGTAAACGCTATAACTTTTACTCAAACCAATAAATATACACTTATTGCATTTTTTTTTTATCAAAGACATGTAGAACAATAAATTTTGAGAAAAATTTATATAGAAATGTAGTTTTTTTTGAAAAATTTTACAACTGTAAGTGAAAAATGTCATTTTTTTGCAAATATTTCGGTAAATTTCGATTAATAACAAAAAAAGTAAAAATGTCAGCAGCAATGAAATACCACCAAATGAAAGCTCTATTAGTGAGAAGAAAAGGAGGTAAAATTCATTTGGGTGGTAAGTTGCATGACCGAGCAATAAACCGTGAAAGTAGTGTAGTGCAGAATTGTAAAAAGTGGTCTGGTCATTAAGGGGGTTTAAGCTAGGGGAGCTGAGGCGGTTAAGCTAGAAATACGGCAATACATTTTCTGGGTTTTAAAAAAACACCCTTTTTGGGCAAAATACAAAATTTTACAGCCCTTGCTGCATCTGTACGTGCGAAATTCAAACGTTATATACTGCTGTCATATTCTGTTATTAAAAAACACCCATTTTGGGCAAAATATCTAATTTGCGGCCTTGTCTGCATCTGTCAGTGTGAGATACACACTTTAGATACTGCTGTGCTATTCTGGTATTAACAAAACACCCATTTTGGGCAAAATACTTAATTTGCGGCCTTGTCTGCATCTGTCAGTGTGAAATTCAGGCGTTATATACTGCTATCATATTCTGTTATTAAAAAAACACCGTTTTTGGGCAAAGTACTTAATATTGGTTCCTTTAAAAATTATCCCGATATGTCAGAGCTGCTGCATAAAGTGCGGGCCGTCTGTGCGCGCTTTCGGCGTTCTCACCCTCCTGCTGCTCGCCTGCCAGCGCTGCAGCGTAACTTCGGCCTTCTAGCTCACCGCCTTATATGTGACATGCCCACAAGGTGGAACTCCACCTTGCACATGCTGGCCAGACTGTGCGAGCAGCAGCAGGCGATAGGGGAGTTTCAGCTTCAGCACGCACAGGTGAGTCGCTCTGCGGAACAGCACCACCAATCCTCGCCTCCATGCGAGACCTGTGTTCCTTATTGCGCTGTTTCGAGTACTCCACCAACATGGCCAGTGCCGATAACGCCGTTCTCAGCGTTACTATCCCACTTCTATGCCTCCTTGAAAAAAACGCTTCCTTTGATGCTGGAAGAGGATGTTATTCCAATAGCCTGCTGACTATAACTTCCCATTTCTGGTCCTATAATTAAAATATAACTTTTATTTTCCTTTTATTAAACTATATTCCACACAGAAAAAAACACACTTTTTAAAAGATATATGGAGGACTTAGACCTGTGGGCTCAGTATCTATATTATTCAGGAGGACTTGTATTGTATTATTCAGGAGGACTTACTCTTTCACACAAAGATCATATACAGGCTAATTGTGTCTAGCCTGTGTAATTACACTTTAGTGTCTATAGGTGTCGTCTGACACCGAGTATATGACCAGTCACGCCGCACTTTGTTGCTAATTGTTGCGTCTTAGGCTCTACCTTGATTGTGTGTCCTTCACTGCCTATTTTCAAATACTTATGCCGTTAATGTATTCCTACTCTGGCCCTCACGGGGATTCGGCGTCTGCAGATCGTCTTTCCCTAAGTCATTCTCAGCCCTGCCATTATTGTTAAAATATTAAAGACACAGCTCCCCCAACATGTTTCACCGCATCAGCGGCATCTTCAGGGGAATGGAGCTACTATCGAAGGCAGAGGCGAAAGCAGAGGAGGAGGAAGAGGTCGCCAACGCAGGTGGGGCACCACCAGCACCTCAGAAGGCAGGGTTAGCATGGTCGAAATGTGGAAAAGATTTGTCAGCACGCCACAACAACCAGCACCACCAGCTGATATGGAACATCTTAGCAGTAGACAGCATCTCAGCAACATGGTGGAGCAGTATGTGTGCACACGCCTACACGTACTGAATGACGGGTCTGCCCCCTTCAACTTCTGGGTCTCCAAATTGAGCACATCGCCTGAGCTTGCCATTTACGCCTTTGAGGTGCTGGCCTGCCCTACAGCCAGTGTATTGTCTGAACGTGTGTTTAGCACGGCAGGGGGCGTTATCACAGACAAGCACAGCCGCCTGTCCACAGCCAATGTGGACAAGCTCACGTTCATTAAAATGAACCAGGCATGGATCCCACAGGACTTGTCTGTACCTTGTGCAGAATAGACATGTATACCGGCCTTAACCAGCCATTGTTATACTACAGCGCTATTTCTCATTGTTGTATTTTGGATATTTCACACTCTTTTGGAGTGTACCCTAATTAAAAAAATAAAATAAAAATTAAAACCAAAAAAACTGTGTTGGCTACCTCGTCCTCCTCCACCGCCGCTTCGACCTATACCGCTACGTCCACCGCCACCTCAAACTTCTACTCCATACGGACCTTCACCTCATAAATCAAGTTAATTTTTAGTGATTTGTCCGTATTTTATTTTATGTCATTTCACTAATTTGTCCGTTACATATTCGGGTGAACTTCACCAATTTTTGGGTGTGATATACCCCTGCTCTACTTAGTAGACAGGTAACATTTCACTAATTTGTCTGTTACATATTCAGGTGAAATTCACCAATTTTTGTGTGTGATATACCCCGGCTGTACCTAGTAGACAGGTAACATTTCACAAATTTGTTTGTTACATATTCGGGTGAAATTCACCAAATTATGGGTGTGATATACCCCGACTGTACCTAGTAGACAGGTAAAAACATTTCACAAATTTGTCTGTTAGATATTCGGGTGAAATTCACCATTTTTTGGGTGTGATATACCCCTGCTCTACCTAGTAGACAGGTAACATTTCACTAATTTGTCTTTTACATATTCGGGTGAAATTCACCAATTTTTGTGTGTGATATACCCCGGCTGTACCTAGTAGACAGGTAACATTTCACTAATTTGTCTGTTACATATTCAGGTGAAATTCACCAATTTTTGGGTGTGATATACCCCGGCTGTACCTAGTAGACAGGTAAAAACATTTCAATAATTTGTCTGTTACTTTTCCTGGTGAAATTCACCAATTTGTGGGTGTGATATACCACTTCTATACCTAGTAGACAGGTAAAAACATTTTATTCATTTGTCTGTTACATATTTGGGTGAAATTCACCAATTTTTGGGTGTGATTTACCCCTACTCTAACTAGTAGACAGGTAACATTTCACTAATTTGTCTGTTACATATTCGGGTAAAATTCACCAATTTTTGGGTGTGATGTACCCCGGCTGTACCTAGTAGACAGGTAAAAACATTTCACTAATATGTCTGTTACATTTTCTGCTGAAATTCACAAATTTTTCGGTGTGATATACCCCTGCTGTACCTAGTAGACAGGTAAAAAGCATTTCACAAATTTGTCTTTTACATTCTTGGGTGACATTTGACCATTTTTGCCGTCATTAAACCGCTGCTCTGCATAGGTGATAGGGACATAAATTTCAAAAAATCGTCTGTTACAAGGTGACATTTTACCAATTTTGCCGTATACAAACCACTGCTCTGCATAGGTGACAGGGAATTAAATTTCAAAAATTCTTCTTTAATTGATGCCCCTTCCTTTCATTCAATGCTTAAACTTTAACAGCTTGTCCCACATTTGCTCTTTAATAATTTGTCCCACTTTTCCGCTCGATCATATTTAATTAAAAAAAATTAACCTCCCTTGGATGTGGTCTCTCTTTCTCACGCTCCCTCTCCGACGTGGAACCCTGAGGCTGGGTTCACACTTGAGCGTTTTACAGCGCGTTCAAACGCGCTGTAAAACGCTCAACACATGAAAACCAATGCTTCCCTATGGCCCTGGTTCTCACTTGAGCGTTTTACAGCGCGTTTGAACGCGCTGAAAAACGCCCTACGCTCAAACAAGTTCTTGAGCTTCTTTGGGGCGTTTTGACGCGCGTTTGCGGCCATAGGACACTGCAGTCAATCACACAAACGCGCGTCAAACGCGCGTTTACTATTGCAAAAAACGCGCATAAAAACGCGCGACAAAAACGCGCGTTAAAAGCGCATATCAAATACGCTCAGGTCTGAACCCAGCCTGATTCGCCGATAACCGTGATCAACATGGTAGACATGATAGAAAAGATATCCAAATGGATCGTAGACATCAAGGTGACATGCGATCAGGCAGAATTTATCTAGTCAACAAAGCGGCAGCAGGGCCTCTCCTGTCTAACGTTTCCAAATCCTAAATACCCCAGTGACATTCCCTATAATATTTTATTAATCATTCCAATAACAGGGCATCTTAAGAGTCTTGAATTGTTATTTATCGTCACTCCTTAACCCCTTAAGGACTCAGCCCTATTTCACCTTAAGGACTTGGCCATTTTTTGCAAATCTGACCAGTGTCACTTTAAGTGCTGATGACTTTAAAACGCTTTGACTTATCCAGGCCATTCTGAGATTGTTTTTCGTCACATATTGTACTTCATGACACTGGTAAAATGAAGTTAAAAAAAAAATCATTTTTATTTATAAAAAAATTGCAAATTAACCAAAAATTTGTAAAAAATTGCAAATTTCCAAGTTTCAATTTCTCTACTTTTATAATACATAGTAATACCTCCAAAAATAGTTATTACTTTACATTCCCCATATGTCTAATTCATGTTTGGATCATTTTGGGAATGATATTTTATTTTTTGGGGATGTTACAAGGCTTAGAAGTTTAGAAGCAAATCTTGAAATTTTCCCGAAATTTTCTAAAACACTATTTTTAGGGACCAGTTCAGATCTGAAGTCACTTTGCGAGGCTTACATAATAGAAACCACCCAAAAATGACCGCATTCTAGAAACTACACCCCTCAAGGTATTCAAAACTGATTTTACAAACGTCGTTAACCCTTTAGGTATTCCACAAGAATTAATGGAAAATAGAGATACAATTTCAAAATGTCACTTTTTTGGCAGATTTTCCATTTTAATAATTTTTTCCAGTTAGGAAAGGAAGGAAAGGAATCCCATTCGGTTTTTAGAAGGCAGGTTTTGCTGGACTGTTTTTTTGACACCATCTCCCATTTGAAGCCCCCCTGATGCACCCCTAGAGTAGAAACTCCATAAAAGTGACCCCATCTAAGAAACTACACCCCTCAAGGTATTCAAAACTGATTTTTACAAATGTCGTTAACCCTTTAGGTGTTCCACAAGAATTAATGGAATATAGAGATACAATTTCAAAATTTCACATTTTTGGAAGATTTTCCATTTTAATAATTTTTTTCCAGTTACAAAGCAAGGGTTAACAGCCAAACCGAACTCAATATTTATGGCCATGATTCTTTAGTTTATAGAAACACCCCATATGTTGTCGTAAACCGCTGTACGGGCACACGGCAGGGCGCAGAAGGAAAGTAATCCCATACAGCTTTTGGAAGGCAGGTTTTACTGGACTGGTTTTTTTGACACCATGTCCCATTTGAAGCCCCCCTGATGCACCCCTAGAGTAGAAACTCCATAAAAGTGACCCCATCTAAGAAACTACACCCCTCAAGGTATTCAAAAGGAATTTTACAAACGTCGTTAACCCTTTAGGTGTTCCACAAGAATTAATGGAAAATAGAGATACAATTTAAAAATTTCACTTTTTTGGCAGATTTACCATTTCAATAATTTTTTTCCAGTTACAAAGCAAGGGTTAACAGCCAAACCGAACTCAATATTTATGGCCCTGATTCTGTAGTTTACAGAAACACCCCATATGTGGTGGTAAACCGCTGTACGGGCACACGGCAGGGCACAGAAGGAAAGGAATCCCATACGGTTTTTGGAAGGCAGGTTTTGCTGGACTGGTTTTTTTGACACCATGTCCCATTTGAAGGCCCCCTGATGCACCCCTAGAGTAGAAACTCCATAAAAGTGACCCCATCTAAGAAACTACACCCCTCAAGGTATTCAAAACTGATTTTACAAACGTCGTTAACCCTTTAGGTGTGCTACAAGAATTAATGGAAAATAGAAATACAATTTCAAAATTTCACTTTTTTGGCAGATTTTCCATTTTAATAATTTTTTCCAGTTATAAAGCAAGGGTTAACAGCCAAACCGAATTCAATATTTTTGGCCCTGATTCTGCAGTTTACAGAAACACCCCATATGTGGTCGTAAACCGCTGTACGGGCACACGGCAGGGCGCAGAAGGAAAGGAATCCCATACGGTTTTTGGAAGGCAGGTTTTGCTGGACTGTTTTTTTTTGACACCATGTCCCATTTGAAGCCCCCCTGATGCACCCCTAGAGTAGAAACTCCAAAAAAGTGACCCCATTTTAGAAACTACGGGATAGGGTGGCAGTTTTGTTGGTACTAGTTTAGGGTACATATGATTTTTGGTTGCTCTATATTACACTTTTTGTGAGGCAAGGTAACAAAAAAATAGCTGTTTTGGCACCGTTTTTATTTTTTGTTATTTACAACATTCATCTGACAGGTTAGATCATGTGATATTTTTATAGACCAGGTTGTCACGGACGCGGCGATACCTAATATGTATACTTTTTTTTATTTATGTAAGTTTTACACAATGATTTCTTTTTTTAAACAAAAAAAATCATGTTTTAGTGTTTCCATAGTCTGAAAGCCATATTTTTTTCAGTTTTTGGGCAATTACTTTGGGTAGGGTATGATTTTTGCAGGATGAGATGACGGTTTTATTGGCACTATTTTGGGGTGCGTATGACTTTTTGATCGCTTGCTATTACACTTTTTGTGATGTAAGGTAACAAAAAATTGTTTATTTAGCACAGTTTTTTTTTGTTTGTTTTTTACAGTGTTCATCTGAGGGGTTAGTTCATGTGAAATGTTTATAGATCCGGTCGATATGGATGCGGCGATACCTAATATGTATAGTTTTTTTTTTATTTATGTATTTTTTACACAATAATATCATTTTTGAAACAAAAAAAAATCATGTTTTAGTGTCTCCATATTCTGAGAGCCATAGTTTTTTCAGTTTTTGGGCGATTATCTTAGGTAGGGTCTCATTTTTTGTGGTATGAGATGCCAGTTTGATTGGCACTATTTTGGGGTGCATATGACTTTTTGATCGCTTGCTATTACACTTTTTGTGATGTAAGGTGACAAAAAATTGTTTATTTAGCACAGTTTTTATTTTTTATTTTTTACGGTGTTTATCTGAGGGGTTAGGTCATGTGATATTTTTATAGAGCCGGTCGATACGGATGCGGTGATACCTAATATGTATACTTTTTTTTTTATTTATGTAAGTTTTAGACAATAATATAATTTTTGAAACAAAAAAAATGATGTTTTAGTGTCTCCATATTCTGAGCCATAGTTTTTTTTATTTTTTGGGCGATTGTCTCAGGTAGGGACTCATTTTTTGCGGGATGAGGTGACGGTTAGATTGGTACTATTTTGGTGGACAAACACCTTTTTGATCGCTTGCTGTTGTACTTTTTGTGATGTAAGGTGACAAAAAAATTGTTTATTTAGCACAGTTTTTATTTTTTAGTTTTTACGGTGTTTATCTGAGGGGTTAGGTCATGTGATATTTTTATAGAGCTGGTCGATACGGACGCGGCGATACCTAATATGTATACTTTTTTTTACAATTTTTTTTTACTTTATTTGGGGAAAATGAAGTTTTTGTTTATTTTTACTTGAAACTTTAAATTTTTTTGGGGGGAAACTTTATTTTTTACTTTTTTTTTTTACTTTTGGGGGTCTAATCCCTTTTACAATGCATTCCAATACTTCTGTATTGGAATGCATTGGCTGTATGAGTAATACTGTGTGTATTACTCATACAGCTTCCGGCCTGTGAGATCCAGGGGGCTGGATCTCACAGGCTCTTCACCGGAAGGCAGGGCGATGCCTTCCTTAGACATCGCACTGCCTTCCATGCCATCGGGTCCCCCCTACAGCCACATAGGGAACCGATGGCACGCCGGATCACCGCCGCAACCACAGGTAAAAGCCGCAAACCGCTGTGACAGGATGTCCGCTGAATGATTTCAGCGGACATCCTGTTGCGATTAACCCCCGCCGTGCCGCAATTGCGATTTAAAGTTAGGACGTACCGGTACGTCCTGAGTCCTTAAGGACTCGGGAAATAGGGCGTACCGGTACGTCCTAAGTCCTTAAGGGGTTAAAGGAGTTGTCCGAGTTATTTTTTTGTTCTTTCTATGTTCCTAACTGGGCAAATATAATAACTTTACAATCAACTCACTTTATCTCCAGTGGCTGGTTTCTCAGATTTCACTGAGGGTCACATGACCTGTGATGTCAGCTTCTCTCCCTGCTCTGATAAACTTTGTTTACAAGCCTGTAAACGAGATGTCACTGTGCTGGCCTTTCCCCCCTTCACTGCCCGCTGTGTGCTCTATCCTAGGATTCTTAACCCCTTCAGCTGCACACACTGGGTATCTGCAGCAGTGACAATTATGGGCACAGGAGCTGAAGGACTAGAGAGAGCATTGCACAAGAAAATAGTGGGAAGATCCTGTGTGTATTAGCAGTGTCATTATACAGGTGGGACTTGTAGTTCTACACATACAACATGCTGCAGAGTCTCCCAGCAGGCAGACATGTCACTCAGGGCAGCTCTTGTATCCACTCCCTTAGCAGTGTCATTATACAGCTGGGACTTGTAGTCCTACACATACAACATGCTGCAGAGTCTCCCAGCAGGCAGACATGTCACTCAGGGCAGCTCTTGTATTCACTCCTTTAGCAGTGTCATTATACAGCTGGGACTTGAAGTTCTACACATACAACAAGCTGCAGAGTCTCCCAGCAGGCAGACATGTCACTCAGGGCAGCTCTTGTATTGACTCCTTTAGCAGAGCAGGGGGAGGGGCAGAGATTGTTTTTATTGCATGTAAACAAAGAGCCAGAAGAGAACCAGGGAAATAAGGAAATACGGTCAGGTCCATAAATATTGGGACATCGACACAATTCTAACATTTTCGGCTCTATACACCGCCACAATGGATTTGAAATGAAACAAACAAGATTTGCTTTAACTGCAGACTGTCAGCTTTAATTTGAGGGTATTTACATCCAAATCAGGTGAACGGTGTAGGAATTAAAACATTTTGTATATGTGCCTCCCACTTGTTAAGGTACCAAAAGTAATGGGACAAAATAATAATCATAAATCAAACTTTCATTTTTTAATAATTGGTTGCAAATCCTTTGCAGTCAATTACAGCCTGAAGTCTGGAACGCATAGACATCACCAGAAGCTGGGTTTCATCACTGGTGATGCTCTGCCAGGCCTCTACTGCAACTGTCTTCAGTTCCTGCTTGTTCTTGGGGCATTTTCCCTTCAGTTTTGTCTTAAGCAAGTCAAATGCATGCTCAATCGGATTCAGGTCAGGTGACTGACTTGGCCATTGCATAACATTCCACTTCTTTGGGTAATTGTCCATCTGCACTGTGAAGCGCCGTCCAATGAGTTCTGCAGTATTTGGCTCAATATGAGCAGATAATATTGCCCGAAACACTTCATAATTTATCCTGCTGCTTTTGTCAGCAGTCACATCATCAATAAATACAAGAGAACCAGTTCCACTGGCAGCCATACATGCCCACGCCATGACACTACCACCACCATGCTTCACTGATGAGGTGGTATGCTTAGGATCATGAGCAGTTCCTTTCCTTCTCCATACTCTTCTCTTCCCATCACTCTGGTACAAGTTGATCTTGGTCTCATCTGTCCATAAGATGTTGTTCCAGAACTGTGAAGGCTTTTTTAGATGTCGTTTGGCAAACTCTAATCTGGCCTTCCTGTTTTTGAGGCTCACCAATGGTTTACATCTTGTGGTGAACCCTCTGTATTCACTCTGGTGAAGTCATCTCTTGATTGATGACTTTGACACACATACACCTACCTCCTGGAGAGTGTTTTTGATCGGGCCAACTGTTGTGAAGGGTATTTTCTTCACCAGGGAAAGAATTCTTCAGTCATCCACCACAGTTGTTTTCCGTGGTCTTCCGGGTCTTTTGGTGTTGCTGAGCTCACTAGTGTGTTCCTTATTTTTAAGGATGTTCCAAACAGTTGTTTTGGCCATGCCTAATGTTTTTGCTACCTCTCTGATGGGTTTGTTTTGTTTTTTCAGCCTAATGATGGCTTGCTTCACTGATAGTGACAGCTCTTTGGATCTCATCTTGAGAGTTGACAGCAACAGATTCCAAATGCAAAAAGCACACTTGAAATGAACTCTGGACCTTTTATATGCTCATTGTAATTGGGATAATGAGGGAATAACACACACCTGGCCATGGAACAGCTGAGAAGCCAATTGTCCCATAACTTTTGGTTCCTTAACAAGTGGGAGGCACATATGCAAACTGTTGTAATTCCTACACCGTTCACCTGATTTGGATGTAAATGCCCTCAAATTAAAGCTGACAGTCTGCAGTTAAAGCACATCTTGTTCGTTTAATTTCAAATCCATTGTGATGGTGTATAGAGCCAAAAATGTTAGAATTGTGTCGATGTCCCAATGTTTATGGACCTGACTGTATATATATATTTTTTGCATAAAACTTCCTTAGCTTAGTTATATACTGCTGCTTATCAGATTTTCAGTGCTATATATTTTTTTTTCATAACTCGGACAACCCCTTTAACTTAGAAGCTTCTGCTTCACTACTTTGTCCCACATTTCCGCTCGATCACATTGAATTTCATCCATTGACCTCCCTTGGATGTAGTATCCCTTTCTCACGCTCCCTCTGCGGCGTGGAACCCTGATTCGCCGCTAACCGTGATCAACATGGTAGGCACAGAAGAGAACATCAAAAGTTGATAGAGAAGATATCCAATTGGATCGTGAACATCACGGGGACATGCGACATGGTAGGGCAGTATGTGTGCACACGCTTACACGTACTGAATGATGGGTCTGCCCCCTTCAACTTCTGGGTCTCCAAATTGGGCACATGGCCTGAGCTTACCCTTTACGCCTTGGAGGTGCTGGCCTGCCCTGAAGCCAGTGTATTGTCTGAACGTTTGTTTAGCACGGCTGGAGGGTTTTATCACAGGTTATATTTCCCAATGTTTTGGGGTGTACCCTAATTTAAAAAAATACTAATAAATTTAAAACAAAAAAGCAGTGCAGGCTACCTTCTTCTCCTCCTCCACCTCCGCTTCCACCTACACCACCACATCCACTGCCTCCTCAACCTCCTACTCCACATGGACCTGGTCCTCCTAGATCAAGATTATTATTTTTTATTTTTACGTATTTTATGTTATTTAAAGTCATTTCCCTATCCACATTTGTTTGCAGAGCACTTGTCATGCTCTTAACCACATTTTGCTGCCATTTGCAGCCCTCTAGCCCAGCGGTCCCTAACCTCCGGGCCGAGGACCAGGCCCTGGAAGATTGTTTGCCGGGCCGCGTTTATCAATGCAGTCTTTAACGCGGTACTAGTGAAGGATCTGTACTCACCGCTTCCTGGTCCTCGGCTCGGCTATCGGCTGTGCAGGGCTGCTCACAGCGTGAGGGCGCTCTGTGACCTCACACTGTGCGCCGCGATACACAGCCGACAGCAGGATGAAGAGGATCACGATGGTGACCAGGAGCAGGAGAGGTAGGTGTTTTTTTTTTTTGTTTGCCCTGGGGGCAGACATAAGGGCTGATGGCTCACATATGGCTGATGGCTGACATAAGGGGCTAATGGCTGACATAAGGGGCTGATGGCTCACATAAGGGGTCTATGGCTGACATGGGGGGCTGATGGCTGACATGGGGGGCTGATGGCTGACATAAGGGGCTGATGGCTGACATAAGGGGCCGATAGATGGCTAAAGGTTGGGGGTTTCATCTGAGGCATTGGGGGTCTGATCTGAGGTCTGATTAACATTGGGGGTCTGATTGCTGTTCTGACCTGAGGTGTAATGGAAAATATTTTTTCTTATTGTTCTACTCTAAAACCTGCATCTTATAGGGCGAAAAATATGGTACAGTGCAGCAGAGACCAGGTCAGTTTACATAGTCGTTATATAGTGTTATATATTTTAATATGCACTTTGTGTTTTGTTATGCGCGTGAATCAGTCACCGCCTACTAGCACCCCTAAGCCCCTCCTACCCCCTAAGCCCCACCCCTTCCCACCCCACCCGGTCACTGGGAAAATTGTCTTGCATGAAACTGGTCCTTGGTGCAAAAAAGGTTGGGGACCACTGCTCTAGCCCTTTCCATGACATTTTTAGAGCCATTTTAGTGCTCAAAATTTCAGGTCCCCATTGACTTCAATGGGGTTTGGGGTCAAGTTCGGGTCAAGTTCGGGTCCCGAACTCGAACTTTTTTGTGAAGTTCAGCCGAACCCGTCGAACCCGAATATCTAGGTGTCCGCTTAACTGTATTTGTAACAGATCTTCAAAACTTTCGACGGTCATCTGTAAGTAGTTAAGAAACTTGTCCGGATAGTTCTGCAGTTCGGCAAGCAGAACTTCAAATGCTCCCCTTCTCATTCTGGCAGAAGTAATCGGATGCACCCAATAGCGCCTCTGCCGTCTGGCTCGAAGACGTCTTCTCCACCAGAAAACAAGGATTAGAGCCTGAAATCCAAAGCGAATGTAATCCGGCATCATCTTTGCTATCTTCTGAGGCAGCATCTGAGGGTTATGTGACCTTCGTTTGGCTTTTTATAGCCACTGTAGAATTTGCATATGAATTTGTTTCTTTTGATGTTTTATAATGTAAATACCGGATCCGTTATTCTGTCTGAAAACGGATGATAACGGATGAGACGGATCCGTTATTTCACCGGATCCGTCTGACAGATCCTGTAAAATTGATCTCCGTTTACATACGGTTTGCCGGATCTGGTAAATATTTCTGACAGCGGACTAACGGATCCGTGGGGTGAAAAACTATCCGTTTTTTATGAGGTTAGGTGAATCCGGCAGACATTTCCGGCAAAGGAACCGCCTGCTAGAATCCAACAACGCTAGTGCGAAAGTACCCTCAGATTTAAATGGCTCAAACTGATGACAACGGATCCTATGCAATTCTATGCATAACTGATGCAACAGGCTCCGTTTTTTTACAGAATCCTATTTTTTTTATCTCTCTCTCTTCTTCTGACAGAACATAAGAACGAAAGTTAA
Organism: Bufo bufo; assembly: GCF_905171765.1. Taxonomy (NCBI): domain Eukaryota; kingdom Metazoa; phylum Chordata; class Amphibia; order Anura; family Bufonidae; genus Bufo; species Bufo bufo. The sequence goes on from NC_053390.1 coordinate 362,308,446, forward strand.
ACGGTGATGTGAATGCACCCATACAGAGTAATAATCTATCTTTAGTCTTTGTGAAAAAATAACACAGAACAGAGGAAATGATGAAATGCAGCATGCTATGGTAAACCATAATAGTATCATGTATTGAGGTATAAGATGTCTTAAAATCCATCTATATTATACCAATATAGTTTTCTTTAGCTTCCTATCATAACTGGCATAAGGCTAGGTTCAGACGCAGTTTTGATGTTTTTTTCTGTTGGGGAGAAAAGAAGTATAAACCTTTCCGTTTCATACTTTTCTTCCTTTTAGGATATATTCTTTCAATTGGTTAAAGAGAAACACATCAAAAACTGCACCAAACATTGCCTGCTTAAAGCTGTTTTAAACTGTATGTAAATATATACTTCCCAAGGAAAGCATATTGTTTGTTGTATAAATTGGTAAATTCAGGCAGCTTTTAATTATGGCTGCCATGTAATCCTACAGTTCCACTACAGGGAACATATGTGGCTGACCATGGCCACCTTCAGCAAAATTTGCCATTTGCAGGGGGTTCTTGGAGCTGACCCAAAAGCAGGTAAGCTCAATGAGTCCAATTTAAATGGGACTATCTAAGAACCACTTAGGTGCAGGCATACAGTATGTCTCTTTTTGTAAAACTGTAATCTTTCTCCTCTTCCAACAGCATTTAGTTTGTGTGTGTCTGACCATTGGCAGACAACTTGCAGGATGTTCATTGTACACAAAACTGTTGAAATGAGCTACACTTTTTGCAGTCACCATTCCTCTGTACATATGGTGTCTCCTGATACTCAGATATCACCAGAACTTAACAGTTGGGCCAGAATGTATAACAATCGTACAGTCAGAGATGATCACAGGTAATTTAGAAGAGAAAGTAGCACTTGCACAAGTCCTGCTACCACTTAAATAAGCTGATCAATGGGGTGCTGGGAGTTGTACCCTCGCCGACCTACTATTAATGACCTATGTTGAGGATAGGTCATCAATATTAACCCACTGCAGAACCCCTTTAAGGATATAAAGGATTTTTATTTTGGTTCAATAGTATGGAATACTGTAAAAAAGCAATCAATATTGCTAATATTGCTAATACCATATTCTTAGTTATTGCAGTTTACGAAACATGGCCGCAAGTGTTAGAGTTATGATTGTTCTAGCATTTACAAATCTTAAAAGCTATTTAGTATCCTGTTGATATGGTAGCTATTAAATTAGCTCAGGCAGCAGGTGGGCACTAAAACAAATGGAAATCAACAGCTGATCAGAGTATAATGTTGATCTTGTAATGGAACGTGGGGTATTTTGACCATGATACAGTTTAGACATGAACTCTTATATTACAATGAAGTAAAAGAAAAACGTATGAATTTCTAACACTAATCATTTACACATGCATGTGTTTCTATCCTGATTAGATGTTATATAAAAATGTGATAGCTCCTTGGTAATCTTGTCCTGGAGTTCCAATTAGAAATGAGCGAATTGAAGCTGACAAAGTGGAATTCGTTTAGAATTTCAGGAAAAATTCAATTTACAACGAATGCGAATTTCCTCGCGCTTCGTGGTAACAAATATCATTTTCCTACACGTGTGAGGACTGAGGACATGGGGCAAGGAACTCTGGGAAGGCGGGATCACCCAGATTGACATACCTGCATGCAGCCAATCAGTAGAGATGTCGCGAACATAAAATTTTGCGTTCGCGAACAGCGAACGGGAATTTCCGCAAATGTTCGTGAACGGGCGAACCAGGCGAACCGTCATAGACTTCAATAGGCAGGCAAATTTTAAAACCCACAGGGACTCTTTCTGGCCACAATAGTGATGGAAAAGTTGTTTCAAGGGGACTAACATCTGGACTGTGGCATTCCGGAGGGGGATCTATGGCAAAACTCCCATGGAAAATTACGTAGTTGACGCAGAGTCGGGTTTTAATCCATAAAGGGCATAAATCACCTAAAATTCCTAAATTGTTTGGAATAACGTGCTTTAAAACATCCAGTGTGTGTATACGATCAGGTATGATGTTGTATCGATCAGGTAGTGTAAGGGTTACGCACGCTTCACAGTGACAGACCAAACTCTGACAGACCAAACTCCCCGTTTAACGCACCGCAAACAACCACAAACAGTCCATTTGCACAAGGTTGGATACCAAGCTAGCCATGTCCCATTCCTTGTCCTCACTGACGACATTGAAGGTCTCTTCCTCCACCCAGCCACGTACAACACCAAGGGTCCCCGAAAGGTGACCACAAGCCCCCTGGGATGCCTGCTGTGATTGGTCTTCCACCTCCTCAAAGCCACCTTCCTCCTCTGACTCCTCTTCTTCAGACTCCTCTCTCTGCGTTGCCGCAGGTCCAGCAATCGACGACGACAAGGCTGCTTCTGGTGGTGATGGTGACCACAACTCTTCCTCTTCATGCTCATCTACGGCCTGATCCAGCACTCTTCGCAGGGCACGCTCCAGAAAAAACGCATATGGGATGAGGTCGATGATGTTGCCTTGGGTTTGACTGACCAGGTTTGTCACCTCCGCAAAAGGATGCATGAGCCTACAGCCATTGTGCATAAGCGTTCAGTAACGCGGCCAAAAAATACCCAGCTCCACAGAGGCTGTCCTCTTTTTTTTTTTATTAAAAAAATCTGTTCTTACCAGTTTAATCTCTGTTTTGTCCCCTATCAGGGGCCGGTGTATGGAATAGATTTTAGGAACCGGGAGAGGGAAAAAGATGGTTGGTCCGTCCTCTTACTTCGAATTTGGAGCAGGCGCGTGCGCCGTGCAGTGTACTGTGCCACCCTATATGAGTGGTGTGTTAAGTAGTGCTATTCCTATCAGTTTAATCCCTGTTACATCCCCTATCAGGGGCCGGTGTATGGAATAGATTTTAGGACCCGGGAGATGCAAAAAGATGGTTGGTCGGTCCTCTTACTTCCAATTTGGGGCACTGCGCGTGCGCCGTGCAATGTACTGTGCCACCCTATATGAGTGGTGTGTTAAGTAGTACTATTCTTATCAGTTTAATCCCTGTTACGTCCCCTAACAGGGGCAGGTGTATGGAATAGATTTTAGGAACCAGGAGATGGAAAAAGATGGTTGGTCGGTCCTCTTACTTCCAATTTGGGGCACTGCGCGTGCGCCGTGCAATGTACTGTGCCACCCTATATGAGTGGTGTGTTAAGTCGTACTATTCTTATCAGTTTAATCCCTGTTACGTCCCCTATAAGGGGACGTGTATCGAATAGATTTTAGACAACCGCAAAAAGTTGTCAATAGTTGACACACTCATGACATAAATTTTATTCCTCTATGCGTCAATCTTGGTGTAGTGATGACTATGCTCGTGCGCACGTTCGGGAGATTACAGGCGATGGCGGTTTTTCAAAGCCTATGGTCATGCTGAGGTAGTTCAGTGACAGTTAAGTGACCCAGAAAACAATGATTCTGCAGTGTGGGCCCATTGTTGGCCTAGTAGGCTTTAATAATCACCTTAGATGATCACAAAGAAAATTAATGTTTTTTCTATGAAAAATTATCCAGTCGATCACTTTTGGTCTGTTCACAATGAAGCAACGACCTTATCATCTGGGGTGTGCCAACATTGCCAACACACTCATAGAGGTGATCGCTTCATTGTGATAAGCAAGCCCCTTCACCACAACAAGGTAACGATCACGAAGAGGAATTGACACATGTATGTGCCTTTTTTTTTGTTTTGTTTTTGCAGCCACAGTGCAGCACCAGAGGCCAGAAAAATTAGGCATGTACACATGCCTGAAAAATTAGGTATTGTTGCAGCCACTGCTGTAGCAGCGGCCGGAAAAATTGATGTTTTCCAGGCAGAAAGTGCACTAAAACATTGCGGCTTGAACCCTAGTTGGTGGCGGAGAAGTCACGCAAGTCATCCGGCATGCAGAGATTAAATACAGCAGCGTGTGGACCATTTTTAGCCCAAGGCATCTCATCAGGCCTTTTTTAGTCAAATGCATCCCCCACTGTCAGTCCCTTCGGGATCCATGCCTCATTCATCTTAATAAGGGCTCATTCAGACAGCCGTATGCTGTCCGCAAAAATACTGAATGCTATCCGTTTTTTTGCGGATCCGCAAAAAAACGGATCTGCAAAAAAACGGATAGCATTCAGTATTTTTGCGGACCCATAGACTTCAATGGGGCCATGTCCTGATTTTCACGGACAAGTATAGGACATGTTTCATTTTTTTTGCGGATCCGCAAAAAAACGGATAGCATTCAGTATTTTTGCGGACAGCATACGGCCGTCTGAATGAGCCCTAAAGGTGAGGTAATCTAGACTTTTTTGACCTAGGCGACTTCTCTTCTCAGTGACAATACCTCCTGCTGCGCTGAAGGTCTTTTCTGACAGGACACTTGAAGCGGGGCAGGCCAGAAGTTCTATCGCAAATTGGGATAGCTCAGGCCACAGGTCAAGCCTGCACACCCAGTAGTCAAGGGGTTCATCACTCCTCAGAGTGTCGATATCTGCAGTTAAGGCGAGGTAGTCTGCTACCTGTCGGTCGAGTCGTTCTCTGAGGGTGGACCCCAAAGGGCTGTGGCGATGCGTAGGACTTAAAAAGCTCTGCATGTCCTCCATCAACAACACGTCTGTAAAGCGTCCAGTTCTTGCCGGCGTGGTCGTGG